>NC_090239.1:25965868-26271583 GCF_024489055.1 Chanodichthys erythropterus
CTATGAGGAACCCAACCTTCTAAAAGAGGTCACTGCAGGAGTTGTTGGAGGACTGTTGATCACCTCATTCATCACAGCCACTCTCTATAAGGTGCAATATACCAGCCTGTTTATAATTCATAAATAGTGAACTTTAACATAATATATAAGATTGTCTTTTCTTTTTCTCTTGCAGTCTGGGTTTTTCAAAAGAAAGGCCAAGCAGCGGAGGAAGGATTTAACACAAGAACCTGAAGAACTGGAATGTCTAGATAAAAATTAATGCAGAATCGATTAATTACTTTTTTTTTTAAATTTTACTTCTTCAGCTTCCATCAAAATAGTCAATTCATTAAAATAATTATGATTCATTTCATATGTTGCTAATAACACGCATACACAGACAGACAGATATATGTAAATATAAATACTAAGGTGAACTACGGAAGTTCTTTTTTAAATGAACAAAAATTAATTATTAAGCAAGAACATAAAAATTCAGTGTTCAAAAGTCTTTGTCTCCTTGCCTGGTTCACAATTGCTTTTAATAAAGATTTAAAATTTTAGCTGTCGGGTCAGACTTCATGGGAAATATCATTGGTATGTAATTCATCTTTACGTGATGTTAGCTTTAGCAAATCAGCATGTACTTGTGTTGTGTTGTGTTTGGGCCAGGGGCGGAGCCAGGGGTAAGCTTGGCCACCCCTTTGGCCACCCCGCTCACAACCGCTGTTACAAAGTCATAGTTCTGTCGTCTGTTAAGTTATGAAATTACAAAAAAAGCAATTAAAGCTGCATTAAAACTGTGCATGCATGTATGTAGGCCTATTCTGAGAGCTGTCGAATCACAACACAGGAACGAACCGCTGGCACAATCAGAACTCGTTACGTATTTCTGAAGGAGGGACTTCATAGAACAAGGAAGTCATCAGCCCGTTTTTATGACAGTGGAAACAGCGGTATACAGATAAGTAAATAATGTGAAAAATACGTTTTTTTTTTTTACACGCGAAACATGAACACATGTTATATTGCACACTATAAACACAATCAAAGCTTAAAAAAAACCACGAAAAACGGGACCTTTAATAGATCTTTCATTGAAAATGAAAATCAACTAATTCTCTTGCTTTTACCATATTTAAAAACATTAACACTGCACCTTCCCCCGACAATCTTTCAACCTTAATTTTCCTGCTTACATAAATGGCTAATTTGGCCTGTACTAAAAATAAAATTCAACAATTGACAAATACAGCTTTTCTTTTTAAAACCAAAAATACTAAAAAAACTATTTTTGTAGGACCAAAAATAAAGGCTTCAGTCTATCACACTCCATAAAAGCATGAAAAGGCTGTTTCTCTTTTCAGGCAAAAAGGACATTCCAATCTAACATCAGGATTTGAAACAGAAATGAATGCATTTACTGCAATGGCACAATGAAGCAGTTGCCACTGTATAACCCTTATCCTTTTTTTAAACAGTGGCTTATACCAAAGTCCCTTTAAGACAAGTCATTTCACTCGGCGGCCATCTTTGAAATGCCTCTCGGGCATCATGGGCATCATGCCCTATCTCTTTGAATGGGGAAACATCAAATTCTCCAAAACTGTACGCCAACCTTACGATTACATTTCATATTTGAAATCACCAATGAAATCTGACAACAGCTGTCTTATAAATGTTTTATCCAAATGCTCGAATCATGACAAAAAAACTGTATTTTTTATGCTGGATCAAGCTAATGCACATGCGCAGACCTAAATGCGCGTCTCTTCTGCCATGTTTCAGAGGCGCGCGTCTGACTGTTTCTATAGAAACCGGTGCTTCTAATGGCTGCTGCAGTGACGCGATGACTTTACTAGTCGGTGATTGGCTCTTATTTAGAAGGCGGGACTTATTCCGCCATATTGACGTTACACTTTCTCCCATTCAAAACAATACGAATGACACGTTGTTACAACAGAGACACCGGAAGCAGAGATAAAAGCAGTTGGCCAGTTTATTGTGACAATCAGCAGAGCAAACAGGTAAGTGAATATAGATATGGAAGGTCTTGGAGATGAATAAGAGGTAATACTGTCCTTTTCTTTGTGATGCAGGTGATGGTGGAAGGAGACGCTGGAGATGGCAGACAGGAACACTCACACACACAGGCAGGTAGGAACACGAGGAGTACTGGAGACAATGGAGACGAAGGAGATGATGTAGACAGGTAAGTATCGTTTTGAGAGTCCTTGAGGTAAGTGAACAACGGGGTGTATCACGAACGAGACCGGACAAAGTGTGTGTGTGAGTGTGGGGTTCATATAGTGTGACTGATGACTGTGGTGATGAGCTTCAGGTGGCGGGTCAGCCTTCTCTGCCTTTCTGCTGGAGACAAACGTGAGTTATCCACTTGCATGGGTTCGGTGGCTGGTTCTGGAGAGCTGACGGGTTCAGACCGACGGAGGAGGGTGGTGGTCAGTGGTTGGCCCTGGTGCTCAAGGAGACACGACTGCATACGAGAACCCACACGGATGGCGAGTTGGATGAATTGTTCGAGTCCCATGGAGTCCTCGTATGCAGCAAGATGCAACCGCACATTAGGCTCCAAACCTTGTCGAAAGGTGGTGATGAGGGCTTGTTCATTCCAGCCGCTGGTTGCGGCGAGCGTTCTGAACTGCAAGGCATAATCGTTAACAGTCTGGTTTCCTTGTTTTAAATTGTACAGTTTCTCACCAGTAGAAGAATCAGCCAAAGGTCTTCCGAAGACTTCTCTGAAGTGGGAGACGAACGCTGGATAGGATTTTACGACTGAGCCTTTTTGAGTCCAGAGGGAATCCGCCCATTGAAGGGCCTTACCTTGCAGTTGGGAGATTATGAACGCTATCTTCGCCGTTTCGGTGGGATAGAGGTGCGGCTGCATCTCCAGGACCAACTCGCACTGAAGAAGGAATCCGCTGCAGTCCTCCGCCGATCCTGAGTAGGGCGCTGGTTTGGCCATGGGACTGGCAGTGTAAACAGGTGAAGCAGCGGTGACAGTGGATGCAGAAGTGGCAGCGGTGAGGGGTCCTGGCGGCGGTGACTGTGGTTGAGGGGTGAGTGCTCGGCGCAATGCGTCCACGAGCTCTTGAAATGGGTCATTGTAGCTCATGCTGATGTATGGCTGTTAGGGTCCGGTCTTCTGTTACAACAGAGACACCGGAAGCAGAGATAAAAGCATTTGGGCAGTTTATTGTGACAATCAGCAGAGCAAACAGGTAAGGGAATATAGATATGGAAGGTCTTGGAGATGAATAAGAGGTAATACTGTCCTTTTCTTTGTGATGCAGGTGATGGTGGAAGGAGACGCTGGAGATGGCAGACAGGAACACTCACACACACAGGCAGGTAGGAACACGAGGAGTACTGGAGACAATGGAGACGAAGGAGATGATGTAGACAGGTAAGTATCGTTTTGAGAGTCCTTGAGGTAAGTGAACAACGGGGTGTATCACGAACGAGACCGGACAAAGTGTGTGTGTGAGTGTGGGGTTCATATAGTGTGACTGATGACTGTGGTGATGAGCTGCAGGTGGCGGTGATTAGAATTCCGGTGATTGAGTGCGTGGGTAAGGGAGTGAGGTGGAACCTGACGTGTCTGTGACACACGTCTTGTGTTAATCTATAGTCTTTGCTTATACAGAGAACTCCACTCTCGTTTCACATTCTCTTCCACATTCAACACCATACGCCAAGGTGTATCTACTCTATTACTCGAAATATTTTTATTAAAAGTGAATATCAATAAATGAAGCTGCTCAGTTTAAGTCAAGAAACAGTGAAAAATATACAAGGCAACCAATTGCATTCAACAAAACATTTAATTATACATTACATCGAGGGTAGGTAAGTTTTCCTTGAATGTTCTGTCTTCAAAGAAACTCATTCAACTTACAGCGAGAGAAAGATGGCAGAAAGCATGCCAGAAAAGGAATATAAGTGTTCACAATAGCCATTACATTCTTTCAGGGCAGCTGTAGGATGATCTGGAGACCTGGTGGTGAATCAAGAATCAATCCAATGCTTATACATACATTGATAACTAAAGCATTCAAAATCCACACTATAAGTAATGCTATAGATACTTGAATTTTGGGGTGAGAGCATTCCACTGCCAGAAGCAAACTGTGGGCCTGTTTCCATCTGGTATTAAGATGCGTTTTGGCTGATCGGATAACAAGTAGATGACACTGAATGGTCAACGTGATTTTGCCAAGTAAGACATGTTCTTGGATCAACATAATTTGTTGATCCTGGAACAACATTCCTATCCAAAAATTTAGCCCTAACCTTTTCCCAACCCCTAAACCTAACCCTACCCATAACTTATCCCTAAAATCAGAGGGAAATTATATTTGAATAACACTGTTGTGGAAGCACCTAACCCAGGTTGTAAGCCTAAACTTAAATGGTAAACCTGTCCCTCAAATCTGATTGGTTGATTGGAATGTTGTTCCAGGATCATCAAAGATGTTGATCCAGGAACATGTTGAACTTGGTGAAATCATGTTCACCACACTGAATACAGGTGTAAATGGGGTCTAAAACAGTTTGAGTTTGTCCACTTTCGACCACTTCCAGAAGAATTCGAAAATGCATTCGACCAGACTGCTTTCATAGTGTAAACTCTCATGTGGTCAACTGTGTTTGAACAGCCACTAAAGACCATCTACTCTCCATCTACTGACCTAATGTGTAAACATTATGGGAAGCACTCTAGCCAGATGGGACTTAAACTTTGTTGGCTGAAGACCCAAGTTTGGTTTGAAGGTGAAAAATGTACCAAGCACAATGTTCTCTCATCATTACTGATTTCTAATACACACTCACTCGTTCAGTTGGTCTCAAGGCTGTCAGAGCAGAAACAAACACTGATGCTCTCAATATGTTTTCCTGTCATCTCTGGGCGCATTTATATGTAAACTGCTCAAGCTTATTTTGTCCATTAGATTGAAAGATCTGTAAAACCCCATACATTTACCCATCCCCTTGAAGAAATCAGGACAAAAGTGGTTGAAAGAGGACAAGAGAGACAGATTAAAACACCAGTGTAAACGTGTATGTGTCTCCCTCGTCCACCTGTGATACGATCGACCAAAATGCATCTTAACACTAGGGGTAAACAGGGCAGAGGCCCCAGAGGAGACCGGGTCCTGAGTCGAGTCAAGACTGTTAATGCTGGACAGAACTGGAAGTTGTAAAGAAAGAGGAAACAGTGTTAAGGTTAATACATTCAAGGACAGATTAAATACACATTTCCAAAACATTTTTACAAGGTTGACATTACAGAAGTGAGAGCACACCCCTACAGTCAGGTCCATAACAATTTGGACATTTGGGTTATTTTAGCTCTGTACTCCAGTACAGATTTAAAAAATTAGAAAAAATAAATTAAAAAAAATATATATATATCTACATACAAACCACTGTTGTTATTCAAATTTTTATTCTTCCACAAAATAACATTATGGAAGAAGCTGGGTGATTATTTTGCTCATTCAAGAAATTATGTAAATAAGGGAAAAGATAATTTTTTTTTTTTTTTTTTTTTTTTTTTAAATGCTGTCACAGAGGTGTAAATTTAATGATGATTTAGCATTGAGGTTATAGTTTGTGGGGGTGTTTTTGCACTTGTTCCTTTATATCCAGATATGTTTAAAGGAACACTCCACTTTTTTTGAAAATAGGCTAATTTTCCAACTCCCCTAGAGTTAAACAGTTGAGTTTTACCGTTTTCGAATCCATTCAGCCGATCTCTGGGTCTGGCGGTACCACTTTTAGCATAGCTTAGCATAGTTCATTGAATCTGATTAGACTGTTAGCATCTCGCTCAAAAATAACCAAAGAGTTTTAATATATTTTCATCATGTCTGTAGGAGTGTTGTAACTCAACGGCTCTGGTTGACCCCCGTGGACGTCTGCCGGCCACACAAACATAATAAAATATAAAATAAAGTCCTGGCCTCCTTTTATGCTCCCGGAGCTCCTCCGTGAGAGACTCAAGAATAAACAGACTCTCCCTACAGACACTCTGCATCAGCTTCAGTTTCAATTCCTTGTTTATTTGCATATTATGTTAATGACAGTCATTTTATTTGTTTTTTTATATAAAAATCCACAACTAGGCTAAACCATGGCAAATATCTCTTCTCAAATACTTCCTCATCTTTTTAATGACTATTCAAATAGTCTGTAAACTGCAATATGTGATTTATTATTTAATTTAATAAATTAATACATATTCATTCTGTGTATTTAATAACTTAATAATTTTATTGTGAGCATTCCCTTAAACTTAATCTTTCTTGAATATGTGCTCATTTCCTCTTTGTCAAATTGTTGTTCCTTTTTAGCGAGATGCTTCCACCCCTTTTACATCAGTGAACCACCTCTAGGTCTCATTATCTCTTTCATTTATTGGCTTGGCTGTCTCACCTCATGCATCCTCCATATCTACATTTGACAGGTTATAATGGACCACAACTTCTGTATCACATTATGCATCTTTTATGGTAGGGTATTTACTTATTTATTTTCTTCTCTTTATTACTTATTTGTTATTTTGTACACACCATCACTACCTCAATAGCTGCCTATTTCCATTCTTTTGTAAGCCTTCCTATGCTGCAAGTGTTAAACCTTTGTTTTCTCCTTTTGTATGTTTGAAAGCAGAATTAAGTTTAAAGCTCTTTCAGTTTTAGTTTTACTGTAGATTTACAGTTACCCAATATTTAAAGACATTGTTAATCATAAGACATTAGACACATCTAATTTAAAGGGGTCGTTCAGTTTTTTAGTTTTTTTTTTCTTCTATGTGTGATTATGTTTTTGGGGCGCAGTTTAACGTCTTAATGCTTCGTTTTTTAAAAAAAGCTGTATTTTACATATATTTGACCTTTATTCTACACCTCTGTTTCCATTGTCATTCGAACGACTCGTTTGACTTCCTGCTTCTATGAAGCCACTCCCTCCGAAATACGTAATGTGCTCAGATGGTTAGCTGGCCCAGTGTATAGAGTGCCCCAGGGATGACGCGTTTTTGTAGGCAAAACCCAGAAGCGAGTTAACCTTTTAGGACTTCCGGTTCCAACGCCGTAAAGTCTATGGGCCCTATAATACACCTGGCGCAATGCGACGCAAGGTGCAGCGCAAGTATGTTTGCTAGTTTGCGTCCGGCGCCGTTCGCGTTTTCCCGTTCAGCGTCACGTCCTTAAATTAGTAAATGCATTTGCGCCAGTTAGTGCGCCCATGGGCGTGCTGGTCTAAAAAAGAGGTGTGTTCAGGTGCATTGCTATTTTAAGGAGCTGAAAATAGACTGCGCCATAGACCAACTCAAACCTGGTCTATCAGCGAGCATGTTTCTAAATAAAGTTGTTTTCTAAATAAAGTTTGAGGAAGCTTGGTGGTGACGTTGATCCGCAACAATGCTGTGCTGTAGTCCGTTTATAGCCTACTGTTAGCCTTTTATATCTGACGACTTTATTTAGGCTTCAAAATCTATAAATGTTATGTTAACTTGTAAAGATTATCTTGATAGACAAAACGTATAAGTGTCATAACCCTTTGTTAAACACAGAGCTTATTTTCTGCGATTTTCCAAAAGTCTATGGGAAAAATGAATAGGCTTTCAGTCGAGGAAGTTTTAACTTCCGGGTTGGCCTACAAAAACGCGTCATCCCTGGGGCACTCTATTGTGATTCACTGAAGCATTCGGAAATGCCACGCCCCTTACCATTAGTTGTTACCAGAGCCGTTGCATGTGCTTCAGTGGACATGTAAATAATGGCGTCTATATTGCTGTGTCAAATTGAGCCCGAATCAGACCCAGATGAAGAGGGTCAAGCAGAACCTCTGCAATCATGGCTTTTAAAGGACGTTTTTGAATGGTATTTCATTTTGTATTTGTGTCAAGGTGTTTGGATATGCTGTCACTGCTGTTTGATAGCTTTCAATATACAGTTTTATCCTGATTAAAGCTTTAGGTGCTGTAGCCAAATACATGACTGAGTAGTCATATTTTTGTGAAGGTAGTGTTTAATTTATAGCATGAACAACTGTTTTTCTATGAACATAGAAGTCTGTTGATGTTTGTTGCAGAAATATGCAATAGAATACATCTAACTGGCTAGTGAAGCAAAAACACATTGGTCTTTATTTAAATCCTTGATTCAACCAAAAAATAGCAACAGAACTATACATTTAAAAGACATGTACAAACAATAAAACGTATTTACAGTTTGGGGGCGGTTTACAGCAGCTTCTGCTTTTAAAGTGGGAACTGTTTCTTTCAGTAATAGCCTATGTGCAAATCCAGCATTAAACTTGTGTAGATTCTGGAAGCTGTCTTCCGCACCGCATCCAGTGTAGACAATATCACAGATTATAATGGGTTTTATTATCTTTTGACGCGTCACGCCCAATGTTCCCTCTAAGCTGCTGCTCGCGCTTCTGAAGCCAAGGCCGCGTAGAAAAAAATAATTGCCGCGCAGAGAACAGACATGAAAATCATGTGTGGGGAAATCCATTTGATTGTAGTAATTTAAATGAGAAACAATTACAGTGCTCTGGACAACCGCTATATATTATTGTCGCTATAGAGTTAGAACCGGTGAATGCATTTTATAGTTTTCATAGAAAGAGAACGATTGTGCATGTGTGAGCGGGCGTGGGCCTGAGCCAAATCAGTCGCGGTAAGAATACTGTAATGTTTGCGGAATAAATACCTCAATACGAGAGGCAACGCGAAACGAAAAGAAATGTGAAATAAAACGCCATGTTTTAATGAAAAGTGGTGGAAATAACGGATGATGGTCACAGAATGCTAACAAAACCCTGAGACATTTACAATCACACACCCACCACAGGTGTAGCTTGCAAACTCAAAATACATCAGTGATATACCTCAGTTTAAATAGATTATTGTGTGTGGTTTAGATAACTATAAACGAGTTAACATTCACTTTTCTTAAAAATGTTTATCTATCAGATCTGTTTAAATGCTTCAGTTTGTTTTCACTATATAATATATTAAAACAAATAGAAGCATTTAAACTGATATAATACTGTATATCAGTTTAAATACTTAAATATTATATTATATTTTATTACATTATTGTAGTGCATTTCGTAAATATGGGAAGAAGGAGGCGGAACCGGCGAACATTCATCAAAACTTTAATACCAAACATAATAAAACATAAAATAAAGTCCAGGCCTGGTCCTCTCTCGTCCTTCACCGTCGTCGCTCCTCCTTTTATGCTCCCGGAGCTCCTCTGTGAGAGACTCAAGGCGTTCCCTCACGGCTCTCGCCCGCCCTGGTCGCCACAATTATAATGTAAGCCTAATAAAAACATTATCTCACAAGGGGATTGTTTTGGGCTCCTTGCCACGAAAAATCTTGAATCCTCCTGGTATATAAAATCTGGGAAATTCATATGCAATAAACATGTAATTTTGATGGTTTAACACTGTCTGTTGCTAATAATTGACTGTATAAAAACACATTATGGTTGTTCCAAACCATCATTGTTATTATATTATTATAAAGAATTGAACTGTCCTGCAGGAGGACAGAAATTACTTTTTAATAGAATTTCTTGGTAAAGACTGGTACAGTTAATACAGCAATGTGAAAAAATCTCAAGTAACCTAAAATGTGCTTAATTTATTGACTGAACTGCTTGTTTTCAAACATATTATTTAATATATCACTAAGTTACATCAAGGGTCAAATAAAATAGAAACGGCACATTAAAGTTAAATGTTACAGTTGCATGATAAAACCATTTTTTTGTGTTTACATGTTCATTGTACAGGTCTGATATAAAATATGTTTTTGCTCAGGTGGCCAAAATGTACGCTCAACAGAGAAAAGTTTTGCTCAGCGAGAAAAAAAAAAATTAGAGGGAACATTGGTCACGCCGCTTGCGTCCGGTGTACACAACTCTTTTGCTTCCATTATGCTGCGCGACATGGCCTTGCCCACTTTGTTGCGTGTTCCCGGGGGTGTGTTTTGCAGGGTTTATGATGTCACCAATGCGGGAAGAAGCTTGCTGTAGTCCAAACAAGTTGTTTTTGTAGGCACTAAACTGCCATAACTTTAAAAGACAATAACTCCGTTTGTATTGAACTTTCAGCGCTGTGACTTTGCAGATACTGTTTATGCTCAAGCAGCAACATTACACACCAACTAAAGTTAAAAAAGTGAAATCGCAATGAACCACCCCTTTAAGACAACCTCATAAGTTCACAACCATGGCCATCTTTCTAAAGTTATAGCATATGCAATATTACCACATGATATGGCTGAAGATGAAAACATTTCCTTATAAAGGCAAGAATAATGAACTTCCTTATTGGTCTAATTCTGTCTGAGCTTTCTGCCTTCACACATTTTACACTCAAACATGTATCTATGACCTCTGCAATACTCATAGATGCACATGAGTTTCACATATCAATGTATTTGTAATGGAAAAACAATTACACCAAAGAGGAAACCAAACAAACAAAGGATTTTCACTGTGTAGCATGGCCTCAAATTCTTCTTTTTCTTTTTTTAATGGTTATATGTTATATATTATTTTTATGGTTTTTGTGGTTATAAGACATATTATGTTATTTTATAGCATAACTGCCTCTATTGGTGCTACAGAATGAAATCGCCAGCAGCTGCTAAACTGGTTTTTGGCATCTGTTTGTATAGCATGTATTTTAGTATTGCTCCAATGCTGTATTGACCAATCAGCAAGAAGGAACGGAAATATCACTTTTATACATTTTAAATGATTTAGCAATTGTAAACTGTTGACAGTCTTTTTTTATCACTTCTAAACACTTTAGCGTCTCAGTCAGTGATGGCTTTTAACATTGATCCTGTTACCTGGAAAACCTTCACTGCGCCTTCACAGAGTCAAAATGTTACCTTTGGCTATAAGATGATTCAGAAAGATGCATCAAGGTGAGAACAACATAACCACTGATAATAAAACCCGCAAAAAACCTGCATTGTTTGGTAAGCACAACATTAACGGTACTTTCCACGCTGCCATGACAAGAAGAAACTCAGTCAACCACAGATATGTGACCTGTGGGGGTAAATCCGAAATAGATTATTCTACACTGATATGGAAAAACCCAAATTAAAGCTTTTGTGCTCCATTGCACATAATGAACAATTATCTGGAAATACTGGTTATCGTACTAGTTAACAAAATGTTTATTGAAAGTTTTTATGTCGTCTGAATCGTCATTGTTGAATTGTCCATTTTAATTTAGTACCAAACATTGAATTTACAGATTGAAAGAGAGAGACCATGATTTGATGGGCTGTAGACAGAAAAAGAGTTGTTGTTTTAAAGGAATTAAATAATTATTAAGTATTAAAAGGATTAAGGGAATACATAAAAGTAAAAATTGTAAAATAAATTCTACTGCAGTTGTGAAGTAGGCCTAATCAATTTAAACTATTTGCAAATAATATTTTGTTTTAAAATATGCATGCGTTCGCTCTACTGATATCTGATATGTCGCAAACGCAAAACATTTCTTGTCTCGTCACATTCAGTTATGAGTTACATGAATCAAATGTAAATTATACCATATTTTACATTCAAAACAGTGACATCTTTTTAAAAAGTTGAGTTGCTTGCATTCCTGGGTATTACTCTCGGTCGCTCAGCATTCCTCTCGTAAAACAGTATATTACTAATATACTAATAAACAGTATATACTAATTTCCATGCACTCTTTCTGAGATAAAAACTAAAGTGATGCACTGGAATTCATAATCGTCTTCTGTAAGACCTGCATTCTTTGATTTGATTGGCCATCTCACTCATTTTGATATTAAGGAGCACTGTTAGACTATTGAGACAGAGCAACTTTAAACTAAAAACTTTTTGTCCTCCAAATAACAAACAGAGCTACACGTAATGAAGTGCAGCAGAGCAGCATCAAGAATATTACATACTGAGAGACAATTTGGCCATTTCTAATTTTTGGGGAAACTTTGGAGTCCCTCTAAAAGTGTATGGTGGCAATATATCTAACATATACTCTACATTTCATAAAATATATGTATCATATCTTCTGCATTTAAAATTTATAATGAACAACTGCAATGCAGAGAGTCAAAAACACACCTAATGCAGAGGAAGCTGCCTCTTGCGAGTTGCGTAGATGTTGATAGTGGAAGCATCAGAGTTAGAGCCCCCTCTCCTTTACTTGTGGGTTTATTTTAAAGAACGATGAATAAATATCCATTTAGTTTAGTTAGCCTGCTATTTAGCATAAGCCTCAACTACAGCGGGAACAGAACGAGAAGAGAGTCATCTCGCGTACTGGGATATGATTCCAGATTTGGGACTTGGGAGAGAATGTTTTCTTAGTATAGTATTTAAAAATGATTTAGCCCTAATTTACTCATTCTACTCACTAAAATAATAGTATAAGACAAATAAAATGAGAAAATGTGAATTCTATAATTTATTTTTATTTTATTCATAGCTCCCACAAAATCATAAATGTCTCTGGTCCACCTTTTCCTCTTGAATCACATCACAGGACATCCCAGAACAATTTCAAATGAATATGAAGATTATTTGCATCTCAAACCCTTTGTAATCTGAAGCATTTATCTTAAGGCCCTTTTAATTTGTATAATTTATTTCTATAAGTGTTGCCTCTGAACCTTATGCTTGCAGTTTAACACACAAATGTTTGCTTTATTATTCATAAACCAACAATATATGTCTTTAGAGACATTTTATATTATAGTAAAAAAGACAATATTGACTAGACAAAGTGCCAGTGTGAAGTATGTGCTTATACGCTGCTGTGGTGATGAGGAGATGACGAACAGGTGCGGGTGATTAGTACTCTGGTGATAGGCCAATTTCACACTTCCGGGTTTTTGGCTTCCGGAACGATCCACGCAGTGTAAAAGCTTTTCTGGTTACAGTGATAGATAGCCTCGATCAGAACCAGCTCGGGAATCAAAGTCGTTTTACGAATTAAATGTCATGAAAATGTTTGAACGTTCTTGGTGAATTATTGGTGAGCCTACAGAGCTCTCATTAAGATCTACATTTAATAAATAATTTGAAGTGATGGCGGTTAAACTGGTTATTCTTCGTGTATGTTTGGCGCGGCTGTGCATTATCGCGCTCCATGTGCTGTACAGACGGTGCCTGCGTCTCAAAGTGCACACTATCCATCCTAAATTGTAGTCTATGTGTAATATTCAGTGCTATTTAGGGTGGATAGTATGCACATTGGGATGTATAGAGTGCTTTTAGCGACGTGCTGGGGAAATGATCAGCTGGAAGCTCCCTTATCACGCAAGATCCTCTGATTCATGAAACAGGACCACTCGCACCCTGATATTCCTGGATATAAACCTTACAGTCTGATATAAACACTTCAGTCTCTCACTCATTTTCCTGTCGTCATCATCTTAAAGTGTGTATTATGCACAGTATTATTGTGCTGTTGCAACATTAATGCAAAGACTGATAGTTGTAAAATGTGGTGTTGGAAATTAATTAGGTCTTAGTTTAATCATTTTAATCGATCAGGATTAGTTATAACATGCTTGAATGTGGGATGATGCCATATGAGATTACATGCTATATATATATTTAAAACATATTAAACTCACGACAATATTATGTATGTCGATTGTATATCCCCCATTAAAGTATATATTGGGAGTTTTTTTTTTTTTTTTTTTATATTATTAATAAATTATATAAATAATGTTCGTCGTACGTAATACGATCGGGGAAATTGCTGAATGAGTAGCTGCGTAGCCTTTACTGTATGACAGCTGGTAATATAATCCACCTGCTGGTAAATTCAACGGTCTTAGCGGCCGTACAAGGTACAAACCAGTAGAAAATAATTTCTTTGTAGATTATACAAAAGCGACTTGGAAAACAGACAAAACAGAAAAGGTAAGAAGCGATATTTGCGAAAAGAGCATATCAATCTAATAGCCGTAGACGCATAGCGGAACTAACTTTACCCTGCGTCACGTGATTTCCGATTCTTGTGAAAAAGGCCTATTGTGTTCTCTGTGACTGGGTGGTGATGGAGCCTGGCTGACAACACCCCCCTCCCCTGACGTCGCGGTGGCCGACCTCTTCTACAGGGTGCTGGACGATCTGGGTGAGTCTCATGGAACGCGATAAGGAGGGCTGTGTCTAAGATGTTTTCTCTGGGAGTCCATGAATGTTTCTCTGGGAGTCCATGAACGTTCCTCTGGTCCATAGCCCTCCCAATCCACTAGATAATCTTGATATAATAATATCTCACAAACCGTGTATACCGCACCATCCTCCAGGATTAGTGGAAGGGACCTGAGGAGGGAACAGACACAGGTGAGTGGCAGTATTTGAGAAGTGGCACATGGAATGTGGGATGAATTGTGTAGTGTGCAGGTAACTGTAACTGATAGGTGACTGGGTTGATTTGGCATGGGTTGGCATCAGCTTGATGTCCCTTGTTGACAGCCAAACCTTCTGTCCTGGCTGATAGGTTGGTGTCTCGGCTCTTCGGGCGTCAGCCTGGATCCTTTGGCTGCGCACTGACCGCTGCAGGTGGTGATGTGCAGAATCCCAGACCCTCTCACTCTCTCGGAACCAATGGTCGATGGAGGGGATGTCGGATGGTTCTCCAGATCACGGGAAAAGTGGAGGCTGGTAACAGATTATGCAATGGAAGGGAGTCAGTCCAGTGGCAGCTTGGCAGAGGGAGTTCTGTGCGTACTCAGCCCAGCCTAGGAATTGGTTCCAAAAGTTCTGATGGCCATGGAAGAAGGTTCTCAGGAAGTGCCCAATCTCCTGAATCTTCCTCTCTGCTTGCCTGTTAGACTGCTGATGGTACCCTGATGACAGACTGACGGTCACACCTAGGAGCTTGAAGAAGGCCTTCCATACCTGGGAAATGAATTGTGGACCTCTGTCAGACACAATGTCCTCTGGGATACCATAGTATCGGAATACATGGTTGAAGAGAAGTTCTGCTCTTGTCATGGCAGTAGGGAAGCCCTTCTGAGGAATAAAGAGATTTAGAGAATCGGTCAGCAATGAATAGGATACATGTGTTACCTTCAGATGGAGGTAGGTCGGCGGCGAAGTCTACTCCTAGGTGTGACCAAGGGCACTGTGGTACGGGCAAGGAAAGAAGTTCGCCAGATGGAAGATGACATGGGCTTTTGGAGATGGTGCAGTCGGGGCATCCCAAGATGAACCTTCTCATGTCCCTGGCCATGTTGGGCCACCAGAAGCAGTGAGAACCTTTAGCAGTGAGAGGGTGCGGTTGGCCCCTGGATGGCCAGTGCCCATGGAGGAATGAGCTGAGTGTGTGAGATTATTACGTTGAAATCTGGGAAAATAGGTGCAGCCTGGGGACACCCCGGTGGAGATGGCTCTGAGACATTGGAGGAGGAAATCTGTTGATCTAAGGACCACTGGATGGGACAGAGGGTGAGTTGAGTGGGCAAGATGGGCTCAGGCTCTTCGGTACTCTCCTCTGGGGTATGGAGATGGGAAAGAGCATCTGCAAAGCCCATCTTGTCTGTTAGGGGTTGAGATGTTTGGCGTCACGGAGATACTGAAGATTCTTGTGGTCGGTGAGTACGGTGAACTTCTCCTTTGCACCCTCCAACCAATGTCTCCACTCCTCCAATGCGAGCTTGATGGCCAGTAACTCTCTGTTCCAGATATCGTAATTCATCTCAGACAGGCATAACTTCTTAGAAAAGAAGCCACATGGATGAAGCCATGCTGGATTCCCCTGCTGCTGAGAAAGCACCGCTCCTACCCCAGTGGTGGATGCATTGACCTTGACGACGAAAGGCTTGTTGGGGTCTGAGTGGATCAGGAGCGGTGCTTTGGTGAACGAGTCCTTGAGGCTTTGGAAAGCTTGTGTGGCGGCTGGAGTCCAGGACAGAGACTTGGGCTTATTTCTGAGGAGATTGGTGAGTGGAACGGTGATGGAGCACTAGTTCTGGATGAAACAGCGGTAGAAGTTTAAGAATCCCAGGAATCGTTCTTTTATGGTGGAAGGTGTTGGCCAGTTACGTACCGTGTCGACCTTCCCTCATACATCTGGATGCCGTGTTCACTGATGTTGTAGCTGAGAAACTGTGTGGAGGACTGATGGAAGGAACATTTCTCAGCTTTGAGCAAGAGTTGATGTTCCCCCAGGCATTGGAGGACTTCTGCAATGGCGATGTTCTGTATTGGCGATGTTCGGCCAATGGGATGTTAGTCAATGTTAGGCTCTGGGAGTATATCAAGATGTCGTCAATGTAGACAATCACAAAACAATGGAGGAACTCCCGGAGCACCTCGTGCATGAATTCCTGGAATATACGAAGTCCATACGGCATAACAAGGTATTCGTAGTGTCCTGTAGGGATCACAAAGGCGGTCTTCCACTCATCCCCCTCACGTATCCAGGCGAGGTTGTACACGCTGCGGAGGTCCAACTTAGTGAACACGGCTGCTCCACAAAGTTGTTCCAGGGCTGCTGGGATGAGGGGAAGAGGGTACCTGAACTTGATGGTGATATAACTATAACATAAAAAAAAAAAAACAACAACTTGAAAACAGCTATAACTATGCAACTGTTAGTCCGATTGGCTTGAAAATTTGCATGCAGTGTCTTGGTCCAAACATGACTTTCTGTGAGGACATTGGCGTATCTCGAAAAACATGGCCACCATTGGCCAATGAAGTTGGAGCACCTATTAGACAAGGTTAATATAGGAACGAAAAAACGAAACACTATTTGCTATTTTAAAAAAGGGGAGGAGCTCAATATGTCCCACACTGTCTTCCTGTTTCAGTGAAAATCACATCAACACATTAAATAATGCTGTGCATTTCAAGGCACTTCAGTGAACATTTAATGATAAAGTCATTCATTCATTCGATTCGTTCAAAAGGCTGATTCTTTCAGGAGTGTAGTAAATGGTTCTCTTCAGATTTGTTCGACTTGAAGCTGTGCTACACAGACCGATCAGTGTATGACATCAAAGAACAGTGAGAGTGATTACAGAGCAGATGGCTGTGTATGCTTTTGAATCGCTTTTGGTGTCATACACCGGTCGGTCTGTGCAGCGACGTTTAAGCCGAACAAGCATTCTATGAATGGTAAATTGAATCATTGGTTCACCCGATTCATTCAAAACAGATTCAGAAATGAAATGCTGCTGTGCGTTGCTTCGTGATGAACAGTTCTGCTTTGTCTTTATATTTTCGTTGGCAAAGCACAATATTACCTTCTTATTTATTGAACTGTTGTATAAAATCAATAATGCATTGCAGTTTTGTTGTTTGCATCATTAAGTGTGTAATTAATGAATCTAATTGACAATTGACTCATTAAATCAAAAGCCCTACATTCCTACATTTGAGTTGTGCAGTGTTGTTTCTTTTTTCATTTTTTGTCAGAAGGCACTGCAAAGCAAATTACATCTCTAACTACTATCATCAATGTAATGTACAGTAGGTCATGATGTAGACATTTGATAACAGCTAAATTAATTTGGTAACACTTTAGAATACTGATCCTTCATTAATGAATAACTACACAGGAACAAATGAGTAATGCATTATTAACACTCTAGTAACTACTATTAACTAACAAGTAACTCTGATGAATGAATTAGTAAGTAATAGTGCTCAATTAAAGGTGGTAGTTCACTATTAACTAATCAGTAACTACTGTTTTTTTCATACCTCCCAGAGAACTACTAACAACTACTATATACAGGTTCGTAATTAATGTGAATAATGAATAATGTATAATTAATTCTAGAGTAAAGGCTTTGGTAAACCACTAGTAATGAGTGAAGTATTACCAAATACCTAAGAAGGAATTACTAATTATTTGGATCAGTATTCTAAAGTGAAAAGCATGATAAATCTCTAGTAACTATTGAAGTCACTGTAAACTTTTGAGGTTTTTGTAAAGTATTGGATAGTAATAATTCAAGAGTTACTATATAACTCTTAAGTAACTACTTATGTTTTGGATCAGTATTCTAAAGTCAAGATCATAGTAACCCACTAGTAATTACTCAAGTGTTACTACATCCTTCTAAAGGAACTACTAATTATTTGGGTCAGTATTCTAAAGTGAAGATCATGGTAACCCACTAGTAATTACTTAAGTGTTACCAAATATATCATAAGGAATTACTGTACAAAAACATACAAAAACATCAAACGTTTACAATGACTTCAGTAGTTACTAGAGAGTTATCATGTTTTTCACTTTAGAATACTGATCCAAATAATTAGTAATTCTTTCTTAAGTATTTATTAATACTTCAGTTATTACTAGTGGTTTACCAAGACCTTTACTTTAGAATTAATTATACATTATGCATCATTCATTGTAATGGCTTCCTTTTGGTTCATAGCCACTTCCAGTGGGGAAAGTACCTTTGACGCTACATATCATTTGATTAATCCTTTTTATTGTACCAAAAAAGTGTAAAGGTAAAAGCAAAACTGTGAATCCAGAAAAGTGTAGAGCAGTATAGTGTAGGTCAAAAAACTGTCTCCCTTCCCCCTGCCATTGCCACATCACTTCCTGTTTTAAAATGGCTAACCCCCGGCAGATCCCAAAATGGCTCCTTAAAGTGGAAGTACAAAATAAAATAATGGATAAATTGATTAACAACATTAGTAACGATATGGCTTCTACATTCATGTTAATTATGAACCTGTATATAGTAGTTCTTAGTAGTTCTCTTAGAGGTATGAAAAAACAGTGGTTACTTATTAGTTAATAGTGAACTACCACCTACAACTGAGCACTATTACTTACTAATTCATTAATCAGAGTTTATTGTTAGTTAAAAGTAGTTACTAGAGTGTTAATAATGCATTATTCATTTGTTCCTGTGTAGTTATTCATTAATGAAGGATCAGTATTCTAAAGTGTTACCATTAATTTTTTTAGAGTCATTGTAGACTGTTTTTCTGGTATGGTTATAAATATTTCTTGAACTTTAAAATAAAATTTAATTAGAGAACAAATGTTTTGTATTCCACCTGATGCTTTGCCAACAGTTTAAATGTCCCCTTTCCATAATATAAAAATATTTTGCGACACTAACTAAAAATGACTTAAAAGCATGCTGATGTCCATCTTTCATCTTTATTTTTTTTGTAATGATCAGAGGTTTTTGCATCATGCTCAAAACCCAACCTGGAACACTACAGATTTCTCCTTTTTTAACATGTTCCCATATACCTCCTGTCTTCTTTCATAGTCTACTTGTGAGTGATCCTTTAATACAACTCAGTAAAACTCAAAGAGGACAAATATATCGCTGTGATGTGACTGATGGAAACTGCATGACACTGCCCATTACCGGTACTTTTTATATAATGCTTTCAAATAATTTTAGATACTAGTTTTATTATCCATGATAGCATTTCTTTAAAAAAATCCACTTTATATTCAACAGTCACCAATGAGGCTGTCAACATGTCTCTTGGACTTTCAATGTCTATTGATCCTCAGTCTTCAAGTGCAGTGGTAAGCGTCATATTTTAAATAATCCGTTTTTGCGAGAATACAAAATCTTAATGCTATAAGAGAAATTATGTTATGACATCCTAAAGATGCTATCAGTTTTACTGTAAAAACATGCTAGATTTGGTGTATGTATATATTTGTATAATTTGAATCATTGTTAGAGTTTAACCTTACAATTTGCTGTCAATCTAAAAGTTGTCTAAAATAATTTAAACAATTTGTACCTTTAAATTTTACACTAGTGTCCAGATTACAGTTTGACATATTGAAAATAAAATTTAATTTCTCTCAGGCTTGTGGTCCAACCATACCTAAGAACTGTGATGCAGTAACCACTTACAATGGAATGTGCTTTAAAATCAATCCAGATAATACTGTGAGCAGACCTGTGCCAGAGACTCTGAGAGGTACATTTATGGCATTCTACCAAACCAAATGAAATATTCTTCATATGACAGAATTATTAATTTCTCTAACCTCAGATTGCCCATCACAAATTGATATTGCTTTTTTACTGGATGGATCTGGAAGTGTAAGCTCTGTGGATTTTGATAAGATGAAGGCTTTTGTTATAGAAATGATCAAAAGTTTCATAGACCGTGATACACAGGTAATCAATGCATTTATTATGATTTAAGTTATGTATAATTTTTTTTTTTACCCCCAGTTTTCAGAGCACTAAATCTATCTGTCTCTTACAGTTTGCCATTGCACAGTTTTCTACACAATGTGTCATTCATAACAAGTTTCAACAAGTCAAAGACGCCACGTGGTGGCAAAATCAAGTGAATTGGATATCTCAACAGAGAGGATGGACCTACACCGCAGCAGCTATAAGACATCTTGTGTGAGACATGTCTGCTGATTTCATTGGAATTCTTTTAACTATTACTTCTGACAGAAAGACTTGGAGTAAGGATAAGTTTAACAGGAATTTTAGTGAGGACTGAGGAGCACATCCTATTTAAAACAAAATAAAACAAATTATTCCTCATATCAAGAAAAACTAAGATGATGGATAAACAAAAAACAGTGATAGATGTGTGAGCAACCATGCAAAAAGTACATGAAAATAAATGTGAATGGATACACACAGGGTGCGATTTGTAGGGGGTGGGGGGGATCTATGTATCCCCGGTGGGGATAAAACAATATCCCCCCGGGTGATGCTAATCCACAAACCACCAACAGAGCATATAAAATACCAAAAATAAAAATCTTTTTTTAAAACATCGCCAAGTAAAACGCTGCATTTATATAGAACTGTCTCTTTATGACCACAACACACGGGACACTTTTCAGACACGCATTCCAACTTCACCTCAGCGACAGGCGCAAGTCAAACGAGTGAGGAAAACGTGCAGGTGACGACAAGAGAGCTTCAATTGAACAACAGTGAACTGTGGTCAGATGAAATGTTGTAAGGCTATGCCGGTAAAACTCAGAAAAAAATAACATGACTGTCCAATCAGCCGTGGCGCGCATTCAAGAATTGCAAAAAAAAAAAAAAAAAAAAACTACGAGCAATGACCGTTGTTGTTCTGTTGGAAGTTAAGTCATGAAATTACCAAACTTGCTATTAAAGCTGCCTCAAAACTGTGCATATGTATTTGTTGACATTGATTTAAAGCTATTGTTATCCAATTTGTTGGCCTTAAAACGTCTTAAAAATGCACATATGTACACCAGGGAAATCTAAATTTTCTAGGGGGAGCATGCCCCCGTACCCCTAGCAAACAACATTTTCTGACCTATTATGAAACCCTGTGTACAGCCTGGATTATATTGTAATGAAATCTGAGGTAAGGTAAACATGTATTTCTACAAATGTGCACACTTTTGGACTAAAGCTTGTATGTGTATGCACTGTGATCAAAAATAAATGGGACCAAACGCGACTAAAAGTAAAGGTTTGTGTCTCATTATTCTATTAATAACTACCGATTGATTTTGCATTTCTATCAGAACTTAAGAATTATTAGTGTCATTATAGATGGTGCAAATATCTAAGCTATCTAATACTTCAAATCTCAAGGTTAAATCAGAAGATTTTTTGTAAAAATGTTTCTGTAACAGCTGCCAAAAAATTGTATATAGCTCCACTGTGGTATTTTCACAAATCGCACCCTGGATACACATATGAGTCTTTTTTTCTTTCATTTGTGTGTGTGTGTGTAAATGTTTTACAGTGCTTCACAATTTTATCAAGGTTTCAAAGACAAGCAATTTTAACTTATTAAGAAATTTCTACTATACATATACCATAATTATAATAATATTGATTGAATATTTTGTACCAATTTCTATTAACAGGAATCAGTTATTTGTAAGTAGTGGAGGTGCAAGACCATCAGCCAGTACAATTTTGGTTGTTATTACGGATGGTGAATCAACTGATCCAAATGATTTGACTGCAGCTGTTCAACAAGCACAAGCTAAAAATATAATACGATATGCTATTGGGGTAAGATATAATTTGTACTTATGTTTTGTCCCTGCTAGATTAAAAAGACTTAGTTGTGCAAAAACTGGTTTTATTTATACTGATTCAGATCTAGATGCCTAAGCAAAATCAACACACATCCTTTCCTGATGTGATTTGTCTTGGAAAAGATTTGACATTTTCGGTGAACAAACACAAGATCTGATATGGCCATTGTGATAATATTGTGCATTAAAATAAATGTTTCCCCTAATATGACAATTCTGTCATCACTTACTCACCCTCGTGTCATTCCAAACCTGACTTTTCTTTTTCTTCTGAAGGTTTTTTAAAATGAAAATCAATGGTGTCCATTGTTCTCTTGACAGCAGAAACATTCTTCGAAACATCTTTCTTTGCATTCATTTGAAGAAAGAAAGCCATACAAGTTTGAACTGAAATGAGGGGGAGTGAATGACGGCTGAATTTAGATTTTTTTTTTTGTGTGTGTGTGAAATATCCACTTTATTAAAGCTAATAAAATCATTGCATTTAAGAAGTGTTACAGTTATCTCCTTTTAATTTTTCTTAGGTTGGCAATGCTTTTAATAATGACAGAGCAAGAAGGGAGCTGGCAACTATTGCATCTTTACCCACAAATAATTATGTTTTCCAAGTAACCAATTTTGATGCACTGGCAAGTATTCGTGAAAAACTCAAAGAGAACATTATCGCCATTGAAGGTATGTTTGCAGAGTGACTGACAGAATGTTTACATTTTAGAGTTATCAACTGTCATGTTTGTTGTCACATGTCTCGTGTTTCTGTTTCCCCTGTGACCTAGTTTTCCCCAGTTTGATTAGTTCTTTTGATCCACCTGTGTCTAGTTAATTATCTTATCACCTTGTTTAGTTCCCTTTGTTGGTGTCTTGTATATATACCCAGTGTTCTCCTTCACTCCTTGTCTGTTCTCGTTTATGTGTACATGCTGTCATCCCTTGTTGGAATCGCCTGTGTTTTATTAAAGTATTGCTCGTATCGTTATCTTCATCTCTGTCGTGCTTTGATATACAGCTACCGTAACATTTATACAGTTACTTTGTTCATTTGGTTGATTTATATAATACTACTAATAAGAAATAACTATGTTGTTTCTTTTATTTGCTAGGAACCCAGACCTCTGGAGATTCATCTCGAATGGAGTTTGCACAGGATGGGTTTAGTGCAGCATTAACATCAAATGTAATATTGTGTATTAAACTTATTTGACACCAAAGTGTTTTGTTTGTTTTTTTGACATTATTTGCATCCATAAATATACATGATGTTGGCTTTTTTTTTCAAAGCTCAATGAAAAACACTGTGGATTTTGTATGCTGTAAACTTATCTAGAAATTGAACATTATAATATTATCTGCATCCAGACAGATATGATAATGACTGCAGTGGGAGCTTTCCAGTGGAAGGGTGGATATCAGCTGTACAAACCGAATGATAATTCAGCTGTCTTTCAAGCTGGAACTGAGCATAACAGTTATTTAGGTGAGATCTCTTCGATTGTGTAAATCAATATTAATCAGTCAAAATACATCAGAATATTTTCAAGTCTATTTTCTTCACAGGTTATTCCTTGGCAATAGCAACAATGTCAGGAGCAAAGTATGCAGTTATGGGAGCACCAAGATACAAGCATAAGGGACAAGTTACTGTTTCAAGAATTGATCGAAGTGATGTAAAACAACTGGATCCTCCTATGGTTGTAAGACTCAAATTAATGTAAAATATTAGCACAACACAAATTAATGCAAACAAGTGAAAGTACATGAACTCAGAATAACTGTACAGTGACTACATTGCTTCTCTTCCTCTTTTCTCAGTCTCAGATTGGCTCATATTTTGGAGCTGAGGTGTGTGTGGTGGATTTGAACAAGGACTCCAATACAGACCTACTTTTGGTATCGGCACCAACATACATAGAGTCTGACCGAGAGGGCAAAGTGTTTGTTTACATCTTCACAAGTCGGGTCAGTGATTATTTGGAGATTCAATTAAGATTGAACTCTTTAAAAAAAAAAAAAAAAATCTTTGAGTGAATACAAAACCAATTCCAAAAAAGTTGGGACACTATACAAATTGTGAATAAAAAAGGAATGCAATAATTTACAAATCTCATAAACTCATATTTTATTCACAATAGAATATAGATAACATATCAAATGTTGAAAGTGAGACATTTTGAAATGTCATGCCAAATATTAGCTCATTTTGGATTTCATGAGAGCTGGGACAGGTAGCAATAAGAGGCCGGAAAAGTTAAATGTACATATAAGGAACAGCTGGAGGGTTTGCATCTTATTAGGTCAATTGGCAACATGATTGGGTAAAAGAAGAGCCTCTCAGAGTGGCAGTGTCTCTCAGAAGTCAAGATGGGCAGAGGATCACCAATTCCCCCAATGCTGCAGCGAAAAATAGTGGAGCGATATCAGAAAGGAGTTTCTCAGAGAAAAATTGCAAAGAGTTTGAAGTTCTCATCATCTACAGTGCATAATATCATCCAAAGATTCAGAGAATCTGGAACAATCTCTGTGCGTAAGGGTCAAGGCCGGAAAACCATACTGGATGCCCGTGATCTTTGGGTCCTTAGACGGTACTGCATCACATACAGGAATGCTACTGTAATGGAAATCACAACATGGGCTCAGGAATACTTCCAGAAAACATTGTCAGTGAACACAATCCACCGTGCCATTCACCGTTGCCGGCTAAAACTCTAAAAGAAGCCATATCTAAGCATGATCCAGAAGCGCAGACGTTTTCTCTGGGCCAAGGCTCATTTAAAATGGACTGTGGCAAAGTGGAAAACTGTTCTGTGGTCAGACGAATCAAAATTTGAAGTTCTTTTTGGAAAACTGGGACGCCATGTCATCCGGACTAAAGAGGACAAGGACAACCCAAGTTGTTATCAGTGCTCAGTTCAGAAGCCTGCATCTCTGATGGTATGGGGTTGCATGAGTACGTGTGGCATGGGCAGCTTACACATCTGGAAAGGCACCATCAATGCTGAAAGGTATATCCAAGTTCTAGAACAACATATGCTCCCATCCAGACGTCGTCTCTTTCAGGGAAGACCTTGCATTTTCCAACATGACAATGCCAGACCACATACTGCATCAATTACAACATCATGGCTGCATAGAAGAAGGATCCGGGTACTGAAATTGCCAGCCTGCAGTCCAGATCTTTCACCCATAGAAAACATTTGGCGCATCATAAAGAGGAAGATGCGACAAAGAAGACCTAAGACAGTTGAGCAACTAGAAGCCTGTATTAGACAAGAATGGGACAACATTCCTATTCCTAAACTTGAGCAACTTGTCTCCTCAGTCCCCCGATGTTTTGCAGACTGTTATAAAAAGTACAGGGGATGCCACACAGTGGTAAACATGGCATTGTCCCAACTTTTTTGAGATGTGTTGATGTCATGAAATTTAAAATCAACTTATTTATCCCTTAAAATGATAAAGTTTCTCAGTTTAAACATTTGATATGTCATCTATGTTGTATTCTGAATAAAATATTGAAATTTGAAACTTCCACATTATTGCATTCTGTTTTTATTCACAATTTGTAAGTGTCCCAACTTTTTTGGAATCGGGTTTGTAGGTTTGTATCATTGTGTCTGTTTAATCCTGTTTCCCCTCTCTCTGATCTATTTTAATAGCCAGACTTCATTTTTTCGGATACACTGGTGGGCATGGCAGGTCAGAGGGGTCGGTTTGGCTCTTCTCTGGCCAGTCCAGCAGATCTGGATGGTGATGGTTTCATGGATGTGCTGATTGGAGCTCCTTTAGAGGAGGATGGACAGGGCAGCATCTACATCTTCAATGGGAAAAATGGAGTTATCATTGCAAAATACTCACAGGTGAAAAAGATGTGGGTTAATGGCAGTTTAAAGAGATAGTTCACCTAAACTTTAATTCTGTCATAATTTATTCACTCTGGTTTCTTGCATTACTTTACTTTTCTTGACTCATTTCATAGTTGTAACTCTAACTCATTGTAACATTTTTGTTATGTGTCATTCCTTGAATGAAACAGAGGATTGTTGGATCATCTGTGCGACCAGGTTTGCAATTCTTTGGGATTTCATTGAGTCAGTCTTCTCTAGACCAGAGTCAAGACAACCTTCCTGACATTGCTGTTGGGTCCAAGGGAGCAGTTCTTCTTCTCAGGTCTGTTTTCTGTTATAAAGAACTAAAATACATACAAATACACAGTTTCAGCCATAATTCATTCATATGTGTTATATGTGGATCATTCAGGTCCAGACCCATCATGCTCTTGGAAACCAAAGTTACTTACAACCCAACCAAAATACCAACCAATGACCAAACAGACTGTACAAAGCCATTGCAAAACACCCTGACTGTGTGCTTCACCATGAATGCATACCAACATCGCATAACAGGTTTATTCCTAATATAATTGCATAGTTTTAATATTTATACATCACATATGGTAATATATTCTGCTCAAGGTTTGTAGTATTCTGGTGTGCTCTTGATATCCAGTATTGGTGCATTGTTAATATTTTTGTGCTTTTTTTTTTTTTTTGATTAATCACATTTGTTAGATTTGACTGCAAATATTAATTACACCATAATGCTGGATGCCAAGCGACAGAAATTTCGAGCAACCTTCTCACCCAAAAACCGGCTACACAGTAATGCGACGAACATAGGGCTGCAGGAAGTATGCAAAAGTCATGCTTTCTTCATAGAGGTAAGCATCAAATGTCATTTTTGTTTTGCATTTATAAATAATGATTCAATATTCAATTATATTTAGTTTAATATTATGTTCAATATTTTAAGAAATATGATGGGGAAATAACAAGAATCAAATGCAAAGCAAGAGTGACCCAAGTATAACCATAGAGAGATTTGTTAAGAACAACTCTTATTGTTTCTCTTTTCCGTAAGGCTTGTTCAGAAGATGCTCTGAACCCGTTGTCCAATCAGTTAAATTTCACATTTGAGGGTCTTCCATTAGCAAGAATGCAAAATTTGAGACCAATACTGCTGCCAGAGATAAAGACCTCCACAGACTACAATGTAAGAGTTCATCTGTGTTAAGAGCAGAAGTTAGCAGAACTTTATCACATATGAACAATTCATGAATTTTTCTGTGCCCTCACTTTGTTTTATAGCTAGATTTTGAGATAAACTGTGGAACTGATAATATATGTGTTGACGACCTCCGAATGAATTTCAATTTCTCTGGGTGAGCAAATAATTTGCTCTATTTCTGAGCTGAATTATTAAAATAAATGAATATTTCCAAATCATATTCATGCTTATGAAAGTATTTCCGAATCTCTCCTTGGTTTCTGTGATCCAGGGCTTCAAACATAGAGGTTGGGATAATGCAGGAGATCAACGTGACAGTGTTTGTAGAGAACAGAGGAGAAAACTCATACAACACTCTCTTCACCCTCAAATACCCCTTTGGACTTTCCTACAGGAGATTCACATCTAAACAGGTAAACATATGCTGAAACTGATACTAGTTAGTAATGATAACAATGACATTTGTAAAGCAAAATAGCTATAAAACACTGAAGATGTAATGACGTTTATTTGTTACAGTTTATTTAACAATTATTTTTAAACCATGTAATGCAATGCAATGAAATGTTAGTTAGCATTTTTTATGTGTGTGTGTGTGTGTGTGTGTGTGTGTGTGTGTGTGTGTGTGTGTGTGTGTGTGTGTGCGTGTGCATGTGCATGCTTTTGTAACATAGGAGAACAAATTTAGTATAATGCATGGGTATGACATAGGTATTACAAGGAGAGTGTGACTTATGAGGACATTACGCCATGTCCCCATTTTTCAAAAGGTGTATAAATCATACAGATTGAGTTTTTGTGAGAAAGTAAAAATGTGCACTTTCCTGTGATGTTAGGTTTAGGGGTAGAGGTAGTGTAGGGGGGATAGAAAAAACGGTTTATACAGTATAAAAACCATTACGCCTATGGAATGTCCCCACATTTCACAAAAACAAACCTGTGTGTGTGTTGAAATATTTTATAAACGTTCTGTATGAGCAGGGCAGAGTGGAGTGTGTGTCTCTGGATGCTGAGCGAGGAGTAACTCTGGGAGAAACCGCATGCCAAATCAGTAAACCCATCCTCAAGGGAAACACTCAGGTCAGTAATCACACCACTGACATGAACATTTGCTCATTGTTGTTTTAATGGTTAAACTGATAATCATTATTTTGCTAAAAAAATATTAATTACAGTTGTTCTCATTTGAGACATTTCTTTTTATATTTCATGAGAATTATTGAACTTTCACATGAACACAAATCAAGAGAACATCAAGTCATAGAGAAGGTTTATTTTATAGTCAAGATTCATGTTTAGATTTATTACAATTAGTCCCAGAGAAGGTTTGTTCACTGATTTAGTCACAGATGGGCAGTACAAATACTTCATTCATTCATTCGAGCAGAATATCACAATGGAGATCACTGAACTCCAACACACACATCTGCCTGTATTTTCAGATCAGCACATGGTTGTCAAGTTGGGAAGATTTAGTAAAGCACTTGTTGAATAAATTATTGATTTAAGAGGAAAGCTCTGATTCGGGTATTTAAACTCTCGACATCTGGCGCCCCAAAGCATGAAAGCTCATGGAGGCTTGTTACTGATACAAGGAAATGTAAAAAAAAAAAAACCTTTTCAGGAAAAATAACCAGTGGGCCAAAATTGCGACGAGTATGTTTAATTGATCTAGAGAAGCAGGAATCATGATCACGATTAAAATACTTTTTATTGTCCAGCTCTACTCATTTGCATATACACACTAATTTACTGACTTGATTACTTTTAAACTCAAAGCAGTTAAAGAATCAGTTAACGCCATCCTAGGTGTATATGACTTTTTTCTTTATGATGAACACAATCTGAGAAATATTAATAAATATCCTGATGCATCCGAGCTTTATAGTGATAGAAAGTGTTACCAAATGAGAAAGATCTGAAGAAAGTGTCTCCATCCACATCCATCCATCATAAACATATTCCACATGGCCCTGGGGAGTTAATAAAGGCCTTCTGAAGCAAAGTGATGCATTTGTGTAAATAAAAAAAATCCATATTTAACAAGTTATGAAGTAAAACATCAAGCTTCTGCCAGACCCCATTCCGTATTCCAGTTATGAAAAAAAAAGTGAAAACTGGTGTTGTGTCAGTTACACTTTTTTCGTGAGTTGAATAGGGAAGGCGTAGGATGTAGTGTAAGCTTTGTGAACTGCGAGAGGCGTTACACTTTCTTCATAACTTGAATACAGAAGGTGGTCTGGTAGAAGCTAGATGTTTTACTTCATAACTTGTTAAATATGGATTTTTTATTTTTTTTTTATTTACACACATGCAGCGCTTCACTTCAGAAGTCCTTTATTAACTCCCCGGGGCCATGTGGAGTATGTTCATGATGGATGGATGTGGATTGAGACACTTTATTCAGCTCTTACTCGTTTGGTAACACTTACTACCATTATAAAGCTAGGATGCATCAGGATATTTATTAATATTTTTAGATTGTGTTCATCATAAAGAAGAAAGTCATATACACCTAGGACAGCTTGAGGGTGAGTAAAGCTTGGGGTAATTTGCATTTGAAAGTCAACTAATCCTTTAACAAACACTTTTATCCAGAACAACTTTCATGTGTGTGTGACTGTTCAACATGTTCTGTTGTCATATGACTTACAACAACTTTAATTAGTCCAAAATTTAGTCTTATTCTGTGTTTTTTTTTTTTTTTTTTTTTTTTTTTGTGTTCAAATTCTAGGTTGTGTTTGATATTACATACAGCATTAATAAAGAAAGTACACTGGGCCAAAATGTGACGTTTGCTGCTGAGGTCACGAGGTATGAAGTTGTTTGAGTGAAGTCAAAGCGTGAAACAGCCTTTGACCTTGAGCTCTAGGAGGATTCTCACATGATCATGTTATCAGAAACGGATAAATGATACTAATAATCAAAACCTCCATCTCTCACAGTGGAAATGACAAACACTCAAACACCAGTGAGTTTAAAAAACAGAAAACCATCGATGTCAAATACGCCATCTATATTGCCTTGATAAGGTTAGTGCTCTGCTAATCTTTTTTTTTTTTTTAAATAAAAATAATACCACATTTTTCTTTATCCTATACTGTAATATATTCTGTTTTTCTTTCTTAATTTAAAATGAAAGGCATGACAATTCCACCATCCACATTAATTTTACTTCAGGGAAAAGGGATCTTATGAAACCTATCCAGCAGATAATAAGGGTATTATTTATTTATTTATTTATTTATTTTATTATCATATTTATATTGATAAAAGAAGAAAATACTATACATAACTCTTCCTTACTTTCTTTTTCCTCTTTCAGGTTCAGAATGACCTCAGAGAATTAATTTTCAAAGTGTTCATCAGAGTACCAGTGAAACTTGGTGATACTGACATCTGGACTAATTCAAATCTGCAAGTGTGTGAATTTATTTCTTATCTCATAAGCCATACAGGTATACTGATAATTTTAAATAAATAATTTTGGCATCCCATCCTTCACCCGTAATTGTTCAGAAACATGTTTGAAAATGTCACCAAGGGAAACTTTTACTTATATGTTTGAAACCATTGGTTCTGCAGAGGGCCGGGGGCCACTAGGGGGCTTTAGCAAACTTACAAGTAGGCCTCAGGATGATGTAAAAGTATTTAAATGAATAAATTATTATTATAATGTTAACATAATCTAACTTTCATTAAATCATTATGTAATTTGAAAATCATATTTCTTTGTATTTTCCCTCAATAATCATTGTTTTTATTGAAGAACAAATACAGATCATAACTTATGGAATCACAAAATGAATATACTTTCACATAATAATGTTAATTAATTCAGTATATCATTAAAACAAGATTGTGAACAAGCATCTTTCTCATAATCACAGCAGGAGAATGAGAACTATAGTTAGCAAATATAGGTGGTCGGAAAACGTGCTTACAAGTTAAAGAGTTTGAGAACTACTGTTTTAAACTGTAGCATCCTTTAATTTCTTACTGTGACATCAGCTCGTCATATTTGCTGACAGAAAGTGATATTTTTTCTTTCTTTCTTTCTTTCTTTCTTTCTTTCTTTCTTTCTTTCTTTCTTTCTTTCTTTCTTTCTTTCTTTCTTTCTTTCTTTAGATTTATGGCTGTAAAATCGAGAACATGGAGAAGCCTGTTATCACCAATTTTACGTTGTTGGACGTTGTTAAAAGTCATCGTGTGGTGGTGAGGACACTTTTTTTAAATTTAGTTTTGTTTTACCTCATTAGTTTTCCACAATTTATTAATAGTATTTTTTAAACATACATCAATGAAACTCTCTCTCTCTCTCTCTCTCTCTATGTGTGTGTGTCAGAACTGCTCTGTGGCGGTGTGTGCCGTGTTCAGCTGTGACGTCAATCTCATAAAGAATGAATGGAAACTCTATTATATATCTGGCAATGTGAGCTCTGGATGGATTGAGCAGGTATCTGACTTTTAGAGCAAGTTCATTTCACAGAACATATATATATATTAGTGGATAGCGGTGACATTTTTTTTTTTTTACCGGGTATGCTGGGTGGAGCGTCATGTAAAAAAAGAATGTGGCCGATGCAGTTATGTTAAATGGGTTTATAGATAATAAAGAAAATGCTCACATTCTCAATAGATTGTGTTAGTTTACACAGCTGCTTACTCATTATGACACATAGCAATAGCAACACAGTGAAAATTATGTTGGACCCTTTATTGAGAGTAGCCTATATTTACGCCATAAGACATGCCTTGACAAGCAACCGTAACTGCGTTCATATCGATGCCGGCAAGAGCGTCAAAGTCACAAGAAGTCATTCATTTTCAATGCAAGTTGGCAGCGAGCCAACTTTATGGTAATGAGCTATGTCATGGTTAGGCAGCAACCAGTCGGAATGTAGAGGTCCTCCGCTTGAGAGGATTCCAGAGAATGCAGTCGTATAAATTTTGGTTCAGACCAAACATTAGTTCCCAACCAAAATAGAGGACAGGTGGATAACTGCCATGGTGGGTTTCCCCGTGTGTCCTTGTTTGCGTACAGGGGCATAAATAAGAAAGATTGTGCGTGGACCAAGGTCGACATTGTTTGCATGCTATGTCTGAAATTGCATAGCTGGATGTACATATATATAATTACTATATACATATATAGCTGTATGCAGGACCGGCCCTAAGCATAATTTTATTTGGGCCCCTCGGATAAAACAACTTAAGATAAACAGTATCTTCTTATATGAAAAATAAATGTAAATGTACAAAATGGATAGTATTAAATTAAATATTTAAATGATGACAAAATGAACAGATCAGATGGACCTTTAACAAGATAACAATATAAAATGTATTAACATTAAAGGAATAGTTCACCAAAAAAATGAAAAATTTTTTTTTTACAAAGTTGTGGGATACATATAACTTAATTTTCTTTTTCAACATCTAAAGACAATGTTCACAATATTAGCAGTTGTTTTGCATTTTTTGCTGAAAAAAGTAAGATTAATAGATGCCTACTTTCTACAAATTCAGAATGTCCAGCACCATGGGTGGACATGTTGGCTTTAGGTCAAACTGACAAAATGAGCACAGAAAGTTTTAACCAAGTCATGTGACCCACATACTCCAAACAGACTCAACTCTCAACTATGACAATGATAACAGAATTTTGGATAAAAAAATGATTTCTCATGCTTCCTTCAAGAGACTAAAGAGTGTGAATCCTGTGATGCATGCTGCCTGTTTAAGGGTTAAACCTGAATAAATTTCTTTCATCTGTTGACCATAAAAGTAGTTATTTTGAAGAAACTTTTTGGGTCACAAGCTGTTTGGTTACCCACATTCTTCAAAATATATTTTGTTCACTCTCAAAATAAAATAAAATAAAATAAAAACAGTATGCAATGATGTTGAATTTTCAAATTTCAATATATATATATATATATATATATATATATATATATATATATATATATATATATATATATATGCATAATTGTTTGATTATTTCTTATTGTCATAATCTCTGTCTCTCTTAGACTGGACTCAGAGCTGCTGTGTTTGAGTTGATCAGTTCAGTGTCTCTGGATTATGACAAGAGCAAATATATTTTCTTTTCCTCTGATTCTCAAGGCACTGCACCGTCTCTCCAGGTGATTCAGTGATCGTTCATGTCAAGTCTAATAACTGTAAAAATAACTCTCAAAACACTGCTCTGTTTGAAGGAATCTATAACTGCAGTCTACTGTTTTTATAGCTTATGATTTGTTCATTTGTTCTATATTCTTTATTTTTCTCACCACATAATTTTTCTCTTTTTGCTTCCTGGACTTTATATTGAGATATAATTGTATTCTGAGATTTTGATATCATTACATCCTTACTTCTGACTGCACTAAAAATTCACTTGCTCACATTTTCCCACTTTGTAGATTAACACTCAAGTTGAGGTGTATGAGGAGCCGAACCTGACCAAAGAGATCATTGGAGGAGTGATAGGAGGACTGCTGCTACTGGCTCTCATCACAGCGGCCCTCTATAAGGTATATCGCCTTCATAAAATCAGTTTCACTCCCTCACACTTTCACCTTTATACACAATCTATATATTTTAATGCTTACAGCATATTACTGCATATTTTCTCTCTTTACAAGGCTGGGTTCTTCAAAAGCCAGTACAAGCAGATGCTGCAGGAGGCGCAGGGGGATGAAGGAGGAGAGCCAAACATGACACAATAATGTGCATTCAAACAGTTATAATATATGTATGTACTGATTGTGTTTTGTGGGCTTGAGAATGAAACATGAATATATTTAACACCTCTTTGTAGCAAAATATTTTAGATGGATTTACAACAATTTATTAGAATGAAAATGGCACAGTTTTGAAGCTATTTCAGATTACTACTCATCGTCTTATCAGTGAAAGTATTTATAGCATTTCAAATATTTGACTTCCTCCTTTTTTATTGAAATGTCTCATGTTACAGACAGTATGTAACCATGGTTCCCTGAGAACAGGGAACGAGACTCTGCGTTTCAAAAGCAGAGCGAGTTCCCTTTCGAAAGGAAACTGATAATAACTATGAACTTTAGCAAAAATATTGGAGGATTGCTTACTCACATGCACATTGTTTTTGAGTTGTTTTATATGGAAGCTTGTTTCCTCCACAGAATTTAAAAAAAAAAAAAAAAAAAGGTAATTGCAACTTTTTATCTCACAATTCTGACTTTAGTAACTTTGTAACTTGTTTGTATCTCACAATTCAGATAATTTTTGTTTACAATTTTGAGATATAAAATCCAGTTCTGAGAAAAAAATTGCAATTGCATCATAATTCTGACTTTTTTATTTGCAATTGAGTTTATATATCGCAATTCAGATAAAGTCAGAATTGTGAGATATAAACGCGCAATTCTGAGAAAAAAAAGACACTTGTGAGACAAAAGTTTGCAATTACCTTTTTATTTGTTATTGAGTGGCAGAAACAAGCTTCCATAGTGTTTTCTTTCTTTCTTTCTTCTTTTTTTTTTGTCACGTTTCTTCAAGTTTTCATAATAGGGATTTGCACTGGGTGTATTTTGAAGATGTTTAATGTTTGCCGCTTTATATAAAGATATTGTTTAATTTTTTTTTCATTTATTATTATTTTTTTTTTGCGATATTGGTATATTCAAAAATGTCACTTAATGATAAGGAAATTAAAAAATGCCAAAATTTACCTTAATTTAAATATATTATCTACTGTGTCATTATTTATGCATACCTTAAATTGTATTTGAAATAAACATTTGAGTATGTCAGGAAATTCTGTGTATACTGTGATTTGGGGTGTTTGTGAGGCTGAGCAATTGCAGCAAACCTTAACAGATACCTAAAACCTTTTACCTGTTTTTTTTTTTTTTTTTTTTATATAAATCAATGTAGAAAGACACATTAGAATGTGCTGAAAACTTGGAATAGATAAACACTCAATGCAAAGTCCCATATTTCCTTATATTTTATAGTCTAAACCAAAATCAACACCATAAACAATATACAAGTGAAAATAGAAGTGAATTATTAAACTATTGTTACAGTTTACTTGGTGACAGAATAAATAAATCACTTACAACTTGGAAAATTTGTACTGGAAGAACAAGAAAAAAAAAATCAATTCCAATACTCCATGTACTAGAAAAAAAAAGTTTAAATGTTCAAGATGTGAAGAATATGCAAAAATGCATCCTATGGGTGTAAATGGCTCATGTTGCCATGTAGATGATAAAGGGAGCTTAATAATCTTTGTGCTGCTCTAGATAGTTGCAACCTACTTCAGAAGAAAGTTTCATCCTAGTGTGTCATCTGCAGATCACTGTGATATGCATGGCTTAGGGTATTTGAGAGTGTGCTAACTTTGGTCTTTTTTAGTTATTTTAAACATGCTGCTGTATTCTTTGTGGTTGTTGGGATGATTCAGATTTAGACTTTGATCCCACACTACTGCAAATTTCCGTAACTCTGGATGGCCTCCTATTCTCCACAATTCTGCTTGAACAGGTATATCATCCCAACCTGAAATTAAAGGTGATGGAAAATTATTATTAATTTTAAAATACATTCAATTAACCCAGTTATTTGCCCATTGACTACTAATAGAATGCCATTTATGGATTTATCTACGCCAAAAGTGTAAACATTGATCCTCCCAGGCACCATCAAAACATTGAGAGCAGTCCACTTAGATCTGTGACCATGTGTCTGGGACCATGACTGATTCATTACATGGGCAAAGATATTAAGCAGTGCAAACCACTGATCTAATGGATAAAACTGATTAAATTAAATTAATCACCAGGTTTAACACTAGAAGTCCCAGAGAGCAGCCATTTGGCTTTTCTACCTATAAAACCCGCAGGACAGCCGATGGGCTGGAAGTCTTTAGGCTAATATCCTTAATCAGCTGTGAACAGTTGCTTTTGTTATGTAAACAATGTGGGGCCATGCTGAGCCACTTCAAGGAAACTTGTGTTTCACTTTGCCATCTTAGGGAGAAATCAACACACATGTTTTTTTTACTTTGTTGCTGAGATCTATTGATAAAAATAGTACACAATAAAATAAAGAAACCAACCATTTGTACACATATTTACAAATAATATTAAAAAGTGAGTGAGTACATTCCAGAAATCACTCACAATCCTGGCACTGCCTGGCAATATATTATAAATACATTTTGTATATATTTATTATATATTAATCTTATATTTGAAATACATCATAAGTCCATTTTTAAAAGTGTTTGAAAGATGGTTTCAAGTGTACTACAAGTGGTAACTTAAAACATTTTTCTATACAGAGATAGTATGTTAAAAGCACATTTTAGTTCAAATTCATGGTGTCTCAAAATAGCTTAGTTGAGTACACTTAGATGTTCTTAAGATTATCTTAAGAAGTACTAAAGAAGAGCTTTTAGTATATTAAGTACAAAATAAGTGCACAGAAATAGAGCACTGGACATTATGGAAGTGTAAAAGTGTACTAAAATAAAGTGTATTTTACGGCACTTTTTTTTTCACCTGGGTAGACACTCCAACACTTTCCGTTTGCATTAAGATTATTTTTATTACCACACTGGCAGATCATTTTACTTAAGTAAAATGCACTTAATTTAGATCCCCCCAGGAAACAAGACTAAATATCATATATAATTTTCTCATATAGAAAATCCATCTTGATTTAAGATTTTTTTTTTAATTTACTTAAAATAGGATAAAAAAAATACTTAGTATGAAAAGCATTTTTGCAGTGTGAATGAGTGAGTTAACTTTTTAAACATCACTTGCACTCCCTCATTTCAGGGTTAACATACTCAGAGTTTTCACTTAACCTCCTTTCTGAAACCGGCCCATGGTCAATCAAGTTCTCTGCTTTTAGCAGCCCTCCCTCCCCCACACATACAAACAAGCCACCAGCAACCATTCACACACACACCCCCAACCCCCCTGCAGATTGCTCAGGTAATGACCATATTTACACATGAATTGATGTTAATGATAGCTAAAAGACTAGCCAGTTAGCATCCACTTGGCTAAAGGAGGGTTACAAATCTCTGGGACTTCTAGTGTTAAATTAAATCACCGGGTGTAAATGAGTACGTCCCTCGTCTACTTCCGAACAACCAAAACACCTCTTAATATCAAGTGTATACAGGGCCAGAGACCTTCAAGATTAAACAGGTCATGAACTGTTCAAAGAAAACAAGACATTGCGATGAAATGCAACAATGGACCCTTCAAACAAATGTTCCAGTTTATTATCGCTCAAGACAGAGTGTTAGTCTACTTAATTGCTTACTTATGACACACAGCAGCACCGCTAAAAAGTATTCTTAATATCTTTGACCTTTTATTGAAAGTAGCCTACTTTTACCTGTGAAAGGGGTCCTTTTTTAAGATTTTACTTTTTTAAATTTAGTGTGTAATATTGCTGTTTGAGCAAAAAAAACATCTGCTTGTTATGATGCTTAAAGTTCAATGCAAAGGAAGATATTTTCTTTTACAGACATCACATTTTAAGGACTACAACAAATGGCTGGTAGGGACTACAACGAGCTTCTTCACACGTGGGTGACCTCACAAACCCTAAAATTTACATAAGCCCCACCCCCGAGAACATGCAACAAAGGTGGTGGGGCCATGTTGGGCTGCTTTAGAGAAGAGGATGAGTTGTTGTAGTAGAGTGTTGTTGTCATGCCGTCATTTTACGCCGGACTGCTTCACAAACGAGGGTCAATTAAACGCTGGATTTGCACAAAAGAGTAACATGACAGCACATGCTAGTGGATGAGTTGAATCAACTCCACAGCAACTACATAAATTTATCCATGGGCGTAGGTTTAGGGGGGGACGCTGGGTACTAGTCCCTATCAGTATTTTGAGATGACAAATTTGTCCCCACCAATATTTAGCAAGCTCCTTTGAACTGCTATTTGGATTGATTCTAATGGCCAGGACGACAGTACAAGAAACGCCTTAATTTGATTGGCGGCGGGGTATCTGACAGGCTACACCCGTGTGCTGGGACTACTTTTGTGCTTGCACTAGCAGCGAGCGGGTGGTGTGTGTGTGCGTGCGACGCCGACGGTAAGTTACCAGGGCTGTCTCTCTGCCACATACAAAAGCCAAAATGCCCCTTTTTGTACTTTGTAGATGCCACCGAAGAAGAAGAAAGGGGACATAAGAATAAGAGTCAGAGTGTAAGTAGGCAAAATAACTAGCTAGCCTATTATATTTATTTATTTAGATTTGTTTCCTTGTGGCAGAGTATTTTTTGTTAGTGTAAATACTAATGTACATAATAATTTCTGTTAATAAAACGTTTGGTTGTGCAGCATTACACAGTCTCAGGTTTTTATTTTTATTTTTTGAGAGTGCATTTTTGAGATTATACAGTTATACTAGCTCTTTAGGGACAGTATACAGGATGGTATATCAGGGTCAGGAATCCTGACTCAGGATACAATATAATGAGATGAAGTAGATTCACTTCTGTATTGTGATATTCTGTATTGCCAACAGTCTGAAATAAAAAAGGAAATCACCATTAAATCACTGGTATCTTGCAACAAAATTCCAGTGGGGGGTGTCCCCACCAAAGCTGAGACCAAACCTACGCCCATGAATTTATCCACTAACCATTCAGATAAGTCCAGTTTCATTCTAAAACTTGTAACTTCTTCCTGAGTCTTTTCATCAGTGTCGACTCAAGGGGTATTTTCCCCTCTAAAAAGGAGGGAGAGAATAGCAGGCCCCTCTTTTAATTTAAGTAGCAAGGGGTGTTCATCCCCTGCTGAGGGATGAACAGCAGGCCTCTGCAGTTATAGTAGCAAAGGGTGTTCTCTCTAGCGGGAGAAAACAGCAGCCCCTTGCCGGTTCATGGCTGTGAGGGGACAATATCCGTCGTTGGTTCTGGAAATGTTAATGGCACTTCCGTTATTTTCTCTGTCTGTTTTGGAATGTTTGAGATAGATGGAAAAGTATTCGGTGTGAAATTATATATCTTTGATTGTGTGAAGGGTCGAATTTTTTGGTGTTAATGGTGAATTCTCCTCCTCTGAGGAATCCATAATAGGTGGTGAGGAACACTGCTTCTAGAAGCAAGTTTGTGTGCAGAGTGAAGGGACCTGATATTAATTTATCCACCATTGTGTGCACCTGTGAGAGAGACAGCGGTAGTCGTTTATCTGGAACTGCAGGGCTTTCCTTTTTAAACCCATTGAGGAGAAGGCATATGGAGGGATTTTGTAACAGGTTCTGGGAGGAAGGATCTAAACATCTAATGTGGAATTGAATGCCTGAGATCAAAATCTTGATGGTAGAAGGCTTCAGCTTTCTGGATTCGAAACAGTACGTAATGAAAGCACATATGATAGGTATGTTAGGTGGGAGTTTAGGCACTGAGAAAGAATTGCAGAAATCTGAAAAAGACGACCATGCCGAGTAATACGTTTTAAGTGTCGTTTTTGCTAGCCCTGATCTCATGTAGTGTGCGGCTGATTTAAGGTATTTTTGCAATGTTGCATTCAGTCGAGGATTGTTTGACAGAAGTCCGGGCAGCACAGTCATGATGAAGCAGCTCCTGGACACAGGCGTCTGAATTCCTGGAAATTAAACAGAGAGACAGAGAGTCAGATATTTTATTATCCAGTCCAGGTATGTGAGTAGCTTTAATTGTAAAATTGTTCATAACTGAGATCCAGGTTAGTCGCCTAATAAAAAGGGTAATGAAAGGCACAGAGGAGTGACCCTTGTTAAAAATATTCACTGTGGCTTCGTTGTCACAGAAAACGAGGATGTTTTTCCTAGTCCATTGATCTGCCCGTAATAAGCAAGCAATTACTATAGGATATAATTCCATTTGTGCTGTCAATTGGATAGAGAGAGTGAGTTCCCTAAGTTCTTTTGGCCATCTTTCTGCGAACCACTGTTTGTTAAAAATACCCCCGAACCCGACAGAAGGAGCTGCATCGGTGAAGAATTGTAGTTTGACTGAGGTTTCTATATCTTCTTTGTAGAAGAAGGAAATGCCATTCCAGTTGTCGCATAATTTAGACCAGAATGTTAAATCGGACCTGCAGCCTTCATCTAACGTGACCGTGTCATGCATTTTCTCAGCCGTTTTAGACAGATCTAAAAGTCTTGAAATAAAGGAACAACCTTGGGGAATAATCCTCATAGCAAAATTGAGATGGCTCAGAAGAGTAAGAAGATCCCTTTTTGTTAAGGTAGGTAATTGGGAATAAGTTCTGATAAAACCTCTAATCCTTTCTAGTTTGTCTAGCGGAAGAGATGCTTGCATTTTCACTAAATCTAGCATGATCCCCAGAAAACCAAGGACACGAGATGGGCCTTTTGTTTTTTCTTCTGCAAGAGGAATGCCAAATTTATTGAATGCTTTAACCAGGAAATTGATGCTGTGCAATGGGTTGGCATCTGGAAAGTCGATGAGGAGGAAGTCATCCAACAGGTGAAGAACGAATGGTAGTTTGAAATTATTTAGTAAGACCCAGCAGAGTGCTTCAGACAGTGTATCAAAAATCTTTGGGCTGCTTTTACACCCAAAGGTGAGTCTGACTGAAAAATAATTTTTTTCTCACCAACTGACCCTGAAAAGATGCTACTGAGAAAGGCATGGATTTAAAGCCGTCGGTAATGTCCGCTTTACTGAGCCACGCTCCTCTGCCGGCTAATTTAATGAGTTTAATTGCGTTGTCCACTGTGGAATAAGCCAGGGAAAATGGTTCTGAAGGAAACTGTTAAACTGTTAATGCTTGAAACCCCTACTATGGAGTGGGGAGTGGATAAATCAATAATTAGATGTTTTTTTTCCTAACTGCAACTCCTAAAGGGTTAATATGGAAAAGTTTGAAAGGAGGTTGATCAAAAGGTCCGATCATGTAGCCTTTCTCAATCTCTTTCCCCTTCAGATCATCTACGGCCTGTGGATCTTTGATAGCAGACTGGAGGTTTTGACAGGTGAAAGAGAAAGTGGGCAGACAGGAAAGACCAGCTAGGAACCCATGCATGAGCCCTAGAATAAGGTAAGACACAAAACAGCGATTGGGATGCTTTTCCAGAGCTTTAGATAGCTCCTTGGTGTACACCGGAGTGTTTATTTCTTTTTTAGAAATTTTGTGCGCCGTGGACAATAAAACTTTGGGTGACTGTACCCGCAATAATTATTCTGAGTACAAACATTCTCATTGAAATTATAGCAAAGAGGGGTTTGTCTTTCAGGCTTCACCTGTTCTGGTGGCGAAGCGCTAGTGTCATGAGTTGAAGCGATCTTAGGGCAGAGAGATGCGGTGTGGGAAAACGAACCACAGCGTGAGCACGACAGTGCTCAGTGGCCTGTAAAATGTCAAACGAAGCTGTAACACAAAGAGCGACACATTTTGACATGTGCCGCCCGGAGTCCCGTCTCCTGCTCCCACAAACACCACAAAGTCATCAGTTAAGTCAGAGAGGAAGATTGTTTATTTCTTAAACAGGTTTAAAGAGTGGCTTGAAGTCCGTGGGTCGGCCAAAATAACAAACAAAAGATAAAGAGCTACCTATTTTTAAATATCTTCCCTAGAACAAAGATAACAAAAGAAAAACATAGACTTACCTCCCTACTAACAGAATAAACAGGAGAAAAAGAATAACCAAACAAAAAGGGCCTTCCACTAACAAATGGTTTGTCAAGGAAAAGGCAGTTGAACAGTTACCAGCCTATACCGCTAACAATTCATTCTTCACACCAGAATGTAGTTTAAAGGCTAGTCCAGCAGCGTCACGCACACTCGCTGGTTCTACAACAGGAAGCAGGAGAGGGAACCCGTCAAACAGTCTTCCCTCAAGATTTTTATCCAGCAACCGATTCGCGACTCCACCCACACACACAGCTGCACCTGTTCACATACAATTAACAGAGCACAGAGGGAGAGCGAGAAAGAGAGAGAGAACACTTACACAAAACAATGTTACACTTCAGATACGTAACACTCTTCATTAGAGCTTCATGCCAGATGATGGTAGACAAACAAACACACACAGTAGCAACACAGACAGCAGAAGAGGGGTAACACAGGGACTTCGATGAGCGTTGAATGTCCGTGGTGAATGGTGATCCGAGAGGTGAGTCCGTGTGTCCGTGTGATGATCCGTGAACGTAATCCAGAACGAGTAATCCAATGAAACAGACAGGAACCAGGGAACAGCGACAAGAAATCCAATCCAGGAACATACAACACAAGAAAACAACGGGACAAACACCAGGACTCCAAACAACGATCTGACAAACATGAGACGAAAAACAAGGCATTAAATAGGCAGGTTGTAATGATCCACAGCTGCCGCTGATCAGTAATCAGCGGCGACGCCCAAACAGAACAATCAAGTGACACACCCAAAAACCTTCACACAGACAACAGTATGAGACAGCGGATTAGTGAACCGTGACAGATATATCCCCACAATCCACAATCCTTCTTTCGTTAGTTTCTGTGCATAGCAATATTTTAACCAAGTTTATGTCGTTACCTGACAGGATTTGAGTGTGCAGTTGGGGAGAAATGGCAGCTGCTGGGGGGAAAAAGGGCACCCTGGTGTTAGCGGCAGGTAACACTGATCCGAGAAATCTTCTAGGAAGAGCCAAGTCGGGAGTAAGGGCGCAGTTTGATGTCGAGCTGGAAGTCTGCCCATCAAACATCACCTGAGGTCCAGAAGACGAGTGCTGCGATTCCAGTGCCTGGATCCTGTTGTCCATATCGGAGAGGGTTCCTTGGATTGACAGCAGCGCTGTTAGAACCCTGTGTGGTGAGGGGGGCATGGTTCAGCGAGGTCTGCAGCAGGAGAGAGCATCAGGAGATGCTTGGTAAGTGAGCAGGTTAAATGTAAATCACGAACACCTGTTTCTCATTCCAGTAATTGGTGCGGAGACAGGATAAAACGCTGTGAGAAGCAGGAGTGAATGAGAGAGAGGAACTGCTGACTGAGACGCTGGTCACGACAGCGATACTGAAAGTGAAGCCCTTTGGGAATTGTGTATACCAAGACTGGAGTGAAGCCCTTTGTGGATTATTTATTTTGTTGTTGTGCGATGAACAGTGTTTCTGTTGAACAGTTTTGAGTTATTGAATAAAGCTCAGTCAGCAGTCAATCGCCGACTCCATCCTCTTCCTTCCAGATGAACTTTGATCATACTACACCCTGTCATCTCCCTGTTGTGCTGTAATGATCTAGAATCTCGTCCGGAGACTCTTCGGATAGGATTTGTCCTAGAATGTCCGAAGTATCCATAACCAGGAAGCAGAAGGTAAAATGGGAAAGAAATAACATGAAGCGGCCCTGCGTTTCTGCCATTTTGGGGTGAAAGTAAGTCGGCAGTCCACTAGTTCCCTTTCGTGGGAACTATCGACGCTGCGTGATAACGCATTGGGAACCTTCTGTGTGATGTCGTCACTGAAGCACTCATGTATCTAGCCAATCACGTAGCGAGACGTCAGAGACGGGTGATGTCACGGACCAGGAAACTATAAAGCACACCTGGATACAGAGCACGCTAGCTTCTGTGTCTTCAGCAAGCGCTCTATGTTATCTTGTGTGTCTTATTTGGTGTTGTTTGTCTCGCTATCATTGCCACAAACATTATCTCTTCGTCTGAGGACAAGAGCTTTGCAGTTACACCACACATTACATATATATATATATATATATTGTGAATAAAAGACACGGGTTAAAATGGCGGAAGGCAGACATTTCAAGCAGTGTGTTCACCCATGCACACGCTATATTCCTGATGGGGACACCCATGAGATGTGCGTTGTCTGCCTGGGGGTTGAGCATGTACAGGCAGCTCTCGAGGGGGCTATCTGTGTCCACTGCGAAAAGCTCACCCTCAGAGTTTTAAGATCACGCCGGGCACTCTTTAATAATAAAGAGGGTGCTCCGGTTAGCATTCCCCGCGGATCGGGTCCCGCTGTTGCCGAGATGCAGCGGCGGCTTCATTCGTGGGGTTCGCAAATGGAGATGGCAGAGGGGGTTGAGACGGGCCAAGCCTTATCTCGCCCTTATGTCCGAGCGTGACAAAGCCTCCCTTATGGACGCGCCGCTGTCTCCTGCGGGCCTCTTTGGCGACACTGTTACAACAGTCGTCGAGAGGTTCCAGGAGGCTAAGAAACAGTCTTCAGCGTTCCAGAGGTTCATCCCCCGCAAACCTAGAAACCCTCCCCCCGAGGCTGTTGAGCGGGAGCAGCCTTGGCCGTCGACGAGCTCCTCAGCGCACCACAGAGTGCAACAAAAGATCAGCGTGGCCGACCGTGCTCCCCCGCAGAGAGCTTGGGGATCGGGTCGGCCCGCTCAGCCGAAGCCTTCTAGGGGCAGAACGGACCTGCGTGCCGTTATCCTGGCCCGGAAGGCTTCGAAGCGGTCCTGATATCTGTGGGTCAGGAACCGATGAGGGCGGCCCCCTCCGAAGGGAGCCGGCGAAAAATATATCTAACAGCCGCTCCCCTTCGGCGCCCTCAGGGGATCGTTATGCCAACCCTGCCACCCAGTGTGCGTCAGGGTGCAGAGGTCTCCGGCCGGCCACTTGATTCGATTGTCCTCTGCCGGTGCGCCGCTTCAGAGCGTCGAATTGAGTGCTCAAGAAACACCAGAGGCCAGTCTCGAGAGACTGGTTCCCTTAGTAGATTTTCTGGTAGGATGGAAACTTCTCCTGAATATATCGAAATGGGTGCTGCTCACTATAAAAGAGGGTTACAAGATTCAATTCGGGTCTCGCCCACCCAGATTCAACGGGGTTCTTCCCACAGTGGTAATCCCCGAGCAGTCTCTAGTTATGGAACAAGAAGTTACGACACTTTTGCGAAAAGGAGCTATAGAAAGGGTCCCTCCTCCCAGCAATCAGTCAGGATTTTACAGCCGTTATTTCATTGTTCCAAAGAAGAATGGAGGTCTACGACATATCATAGATTTACGTGTGCTAAATCGCTCAATACAAAAGCTCAAGTTCAAGATGCTGACACTGAAACAGATTATACCACAGATCAGATCCGAGGACTGGTTTGTGGCAATAGACCTGAAAGATGCGTACTTTCATGTATCCATCCATCCTTCTCACAGGAAGTTCCTCAGGTTTGCTTTCGGGGGCGAAGCTTACCAGTACAGGGTTCTTCCGTTTGGCCTATCATTATCACCCCGCACATTCAGAAATGCGTGGACGCAGCTCTGGCTATGGGAAGACCATCAGCTCTCTTGGCACATAAATCGGCTAGAGATGATGGCAGTGTTCCTAGCTTTAAAACACTTTCTCCCAGACCTGAGAGGTTACCATGTGTTGGTTCGTACGGACAACACTGCAGTGGTTGCATATTTAAACCATCAGGGGGTCTGCGGTCTCGCCAACTGTATTACTTGGCCCGTCAGATGCTCCTGTGGTCTCAAGGGAAGCTGCTCTCGCTGAGGGCAGCTTACATCCCGGGACATCAAAATGTGGGAGCAGATGCCCTGTCGAGGCAGGGGCCAAGGCCCGGGGAGTGGAGACTCCACCCACAAGTGGTGGATCTCCTATGGAAAAATTGCTTCGGGAGAGTCAACCCAGTGTCCGCTCTGGTACTCCCTAACACATCCAGCACCTCTGGGTCTGGATGCTATGGTACAGAGGTGGCCAAGGCTGCATGTTAACCAACGGATGCATTCACACAGGCAGCAGGAGCAGCGCGCAAAGCCTCGTTGAAGCCTCGTTTATACTGCACGCGTGTGCGGCACGTTACGGCTCCAGCAAGGTTTTGTTCCGTCCTCTGAGCGGTGTCAACTCACAACAGAAGCATTTTAGTAGTGAAGCGGCTGGATTCGCGAGACCACAAGATTTGCCTGTCTAACGTTGTTTTCATTGATTTTTTCATGTTTTTAATAGCTAAATTGTTATACTTTGTCCAGTTTTATTGTGTTTATTGCTAGCCATACAGATGAGGTTAAAGGTGCTAAAGAGGATCTTTTCGTGGACTGAGAAACCAAAGACTGTTACTGAGTTTTTGAAATGAGCGCATGCGTAAGAACAACCCCCCTCCTTCACAGCTCATTTTGAGGGAATGCCTCCCAAAACTTGTGCACGAGTATTGGTGTCACAGACACGTCAGGTTCCACCTCCCTGCAGTATCCATGCACACAATCACCAGAGCTCTGATCACCGCCACCTGCACGTCATCAACTCAGCAATCACCAGCACCATATAACCACCACACTCACACACAGTCTGTCCGGTCTCGTTTGCACTACAACCCATGTATGCTTACCTTAAGGACTCCAAACGCCATACTTACCTGCTCCAGTCGTCTCCTCCATCTCCTTCGTCTCCTGTTCTCCTCGTGTGCCTACCTGCCTGTGTGTGTGAGTGTCTCTGCCATCTCCCTACAACGCAACCATCTGCATCTGTAAAACATCACAAGGACAGTATTACTATCTCTCCATCATTCAAGAACTGCTATTCTGCTCATCATTACCCATTGCTCTGCTGTTTAACCAATAAACCTACCTGTATTGCTTTTACGCCTGCCTCCATGTCTCTGTTGTAACAATTGGAACACGAGTGTTTGTTTACCACCGGCATTCGCTGTGTCGTGTTAGTGTAATACTCCTGGAAAGAAGTAAAATGAAAGAAGATAGAGTCTGATGATGGCTTCTCGTTTCTTCATTTACAACGAATGTATCAATAATGCACACAACAACAGTTTGTCACATTATAATGGTCAAAACATGTATGACCTATTTGTACAACAATGACTGGGTATAAACATGAACATTTTTCATCATCAGAATCCAAGTGACACTCAAATGTCTTATTTTTTTACAAGATTAAGATTCCTAAAATATATAGATACGCATCAAAAGCATTTATATATTATGTGTGTATATATAATAAACATATCTATATAATAAATATATCTATATACATGTATATGTATATTTGACATCAATAGTATTTAACCTTTAACCTTTATCTAAATAATAACATGAAATTTGTCAAAATAAATACATTTAGAAGATGAACAATATTCCCAGTTCGTTCTGATGCATTACACTGAATATAAAATTCACTCGTCACATATATTGTCAAATGTAACGCAAAACACAGAAATAACCACGGATTAAACAACCACTGAAGATATCTTATAACGCTAAAACAATACTATATATATATATATATATATATATATATATATATATATATATATATATATAGTATTGTTTTAGCGTTATAAGATATCTTCATTTTGCATGAAGATATCTTATAACACATTCATCATATGGCGGACCTTCATGCTAATTGCGGAGCACATGCTAATCATGTGCTCAACCACACTGAACTCACGACAAGTTTTTGTAAAGTATAAAATAAAGGCTTAAAACAAATATTTGTATCGTATTACTTTAAACAGTGTTTATACTGAAACTGAAAGTGTGTTTTGTGCATTTTACTTCGCAGTTACCTGGGAAGAAGTAAAATGAAAGAAGATAGAGTCTGATGATGGCTTCTCGTTTCTCCATTTACAACGAATGAAGCACATCACAGGTGATCGCGTAAACGATTGGCTGATGTTTTTAAGGCCCTACCTCGTGCACAGATGATGTATATTAATATTATCCCTTTCAGTGCACCTAATAAATAGTCTTTTATCAGTTAGTAAAGACAGTTTCAAGTAATATTGCAAAAATGTATAAAACAAAACATCCTCTTTAGCATCTTTAATACACATAAAATTCCAGTTATGGACAACAAAAACAAAGAAATTTCAAATTGTTCAACTTTGAATCTTTTGTCGTCAGTTTCTGGCATCGTAGTGATGTGAAATATGAGCAGGAGTTTACACAGGGTGTTTATTTTGACTTTATTTTGTATTTGAGCTGCGCGAGGTGCCTATCTTTAGCGAAGCGACGAGGCAAGCCGCTTCTGGGACACTGTATCAGCTCCGGTAGCCGCGTCACTACCGTAACGCACCGCACACGCATGCAGTGTAAACAAGGCTTAAAGCCTCGTTTACACTGGCCGCGTATGTGGCATTATGGCTCTGGCAAGGTTTTGTTCTATTTTTATATACCGGAAAAAAGAAAGACATGCAGAACAAACTGTCATATTAGTTAAGACAGCATATTAGGATAAATAATAAAAAAATATATATATTATTGGGATAAGCTTTTCACATATGTCAATGTAGAGTAAAACTATATTGTCAGAACATGGTTAAAGAAATTGAATGGTTATACATTCAAAAGTATGGAAACAGATAAGCTTAAAAATAAGGAAAATAAGCTTAAAATATTCCTTATCCTGTGGCTCCCTCTATTGGACAACATTTTCAGGTGAACCTCTTTCAGATGAAATTCTGATCGTTAAGAAATTGCTAATAGCTTCCCGAGCATCAATAACTGTATTTGGCTTCGATGAGTCTGAAGGGGCTCACACACCGGACGCGAAGCTCAGCGCCGCGCAGCGCCACGACACGTTTTAAAGTTCGAACACATTATTTTCTATGAGTGTACGCACACCAGCGGCGATATTCGGTGCCTGTCCGCGGCGCCCAGAAAACAATAGAAAACAATGTTAAGACATGGCGCGGCGTTGCGCGGCACTGAGCTTCGCGTCCGGTGTGCGAGCCCCTTGAGACTCCCGGCCTGAGATTGTGTCCCAGACGGCAATAAATAGTTCATGAATATTTGTAAATATTCATGGCTTAAACAGTTGGAAAATTGACTGTACTGCAGTTCTGTGGATGTTTTTCCCAGGCAGGGTTATTATAGTTAACTAAGAAAAAATAAAACTATTAAAACATTTATGCTAATCGAAATAAACCTGAATATAAGAAAAAAAATAAATATTAGTTAAAAAAAACTTAAACTAAACGAAAACTAGAAATGTTGCCTTGTCAATGCCTGACTTTCAACCGACGAGATCATTATCTTTTCATTAACCGACAAGGTAAAATAAAATTAGAATGAAACGAAATTACAATGGATACGTGTCTGTGACCCATTAATAAAATCCCAGGGGTTTAATTAGTTTTAGCCTACATGAACAAATAGCAGAATAAACAACAGAACATGAGGATTCATCATCATCATCATCGGGCACCCGCAGCGCTTCTGAATGGAGAAAAACAGGATTAAATCCTATAAAAGGAATAAATAACCTCTGCACAAAATTTATTTTATCTAAATAATAAACATATTAACAAAATGAAAGGAACAAAATGCGACAAGTAATAGACTAAGCTATATATGCTGCGTTTCAGTTCATTTGAGAAGTCCACAGAAAGGAAATTCTTTTTGTTTTCTTTATTTTACAGGCAATTTTTTCTTTTTATTTTGAGTGTACAAAAATAATAGGCCTATTTAACCCTTCACAGATTCGAAATGTGTAAATTTGACCATTAATGTCTGAGTATTTTATTTTTTTCCCCGCTTTTATAAGAAAATGTAAGTAATCGCGCTGGCGCCTCACACGCACACACAACATAATTATTTTTTATGACTGAGCACTGTTCTTAATTCACTTACCCAGCAAGATCACCTAAAATATAACTAAAGCTTAAATATAATAATTCAATTTATTGCATTAGACAAATCGAATGCAAGCACATGATCTAGGCCTACTAATAATAATGAATGCAACACATCTCAAACAAGCGTGTATAACCATGCAGTATATTTGTTTATTTCATTGTGCTAACCTTAAGGTTTTTTATGCCATTGTAGCACTTTTACATTATTTTTCTAAGTAAACATGTGTTTAAAAAAAAAAAAAAAAAAAGTTTGACCATCGAGCTCGTCTCTGTTGTGTTTTTTTTTTTTTTTTTAGCTGCTTCAAACCAAGCGTGCACTTGCAGTGTTACCATGGCCACTTATATGCATTTTTGTGCTTGTTATTTTATTATTATTATTATTATTTTCCATATTAAGAGGTGAAGGCCTTAGTTCAGCTGGAATGGCCGGTGTGTCCTTTAAACGGAGAAAAGTCAGCTGTTAATGCAGTGCTTGCGCAACAGAGGTGGCCGGAGGAATGGCCAAGCTTCAATCAGGGAGACAGATTTGTAATGCTTCCTCCAAGTTATGAACATTTACACATTAATTAAAGTTTCCTTTGGACAAATAGGAATAAAGCTAAAATATTATTATCAATGTTATCCACACATACATTATCCAGACATTAGTCCACACGTATGTTATCCAGGCGTTTATCCACACGTACATTATCCAGGCGTTTATCCACACGTACGTTATCCAGACGTAAAGTAAAAAATATACTTTCTCAATTACGTCCCCGCCATTGCCGCCGCGCACTTTGAGCGCAGCTCCAACACGTGACCGTGACGTTTAACGTCTCATATCTTACATCTGACACCTAAATACTATGGGATTTTGGCCAGATGGCTGCCGTGCGTATACACGTTAGTTCTCCTCTCAGTCTGCTTAGCAATCATCACATTTTGTTGAAATCACCCCTCATAAGCAATCATCAAATTTTGTAGAAATCACCCCTCATACGTCGCAACATGTAGCACAATTGTCCAATATAATGACGTAATCCACAAGACTGAGTGAAGTTAGTGAGAGAAGGGCATAAAAATGTAGAATGCGTCACAAAATTTAGAAATTCTCAACTTTATCCAAATAAGGAGTGGAAAACACATTACACTCACGATAGTCATTTTTTAAAAAAATTTTTATTGCTTTTTATTTAGAAATCCACCTCCAGGCTACACCACAAAATATCTCTTCTCAGATACTTCCTCATCTTTTTAATGACTATTCAAAGAGTCTGTAAACTGCAATATAGGTTATTTATTGTTTCATTTCATATGTAGGAGCCTATTTTGATTAGATTCAGTTTTGAATATTTTTGTTTGAATTGGCTTCATTTGTAAGCTTACTTTATTTATGTATACCATTTAAATAAATATTCTGTATTTGTACATTGAAAATATGTAATATGTTAAAATTGCGTATACTGGCTCTTTAAGAATCACGACTGTGAAGCTTTGGTGGTAGTGCGCTCTTTGGAATACAGTGGAGTCGCACAGTTTTCTTTAAAGGTGCCCTTGATTAAAAAATGTAAATGTAAAGTTAAATAACAAGAGTTCAGTACGTGGAAATGACATACAGTGAGTCTCAAACACCATTGTTTCCTCCTTCTTATATAAATCTCATTTGTTTAAAAGACTTCTGAAGAACAGGCAAATCTCAACATAACACCGACATAACAGTCGGGGGTGTACACCCCCAATATTTGCATATGCCAGCCCATGTTCCCAACATTATGAAAGGGATTACATGTCTGGATCTGCACAGCTGAATCATCAGACTAGGTAAGCAAGCAAGGACAATAGCGAAAAATGGCAGATGGAGCAATAATAACTGACATGATTCATGATAACATGATATTTTTAGTAATATTTGTAAATTGTCTTTCTAAATGTTTCGTTAGCATGTTGCTAATGTAATGTTAAATGTGGTTAAAGTTACCATCGTTTCTTACTGTATTCGCATAGACAAGAGCCGTCGCTATTTTCATTTTTAAACACTTGCAGTCTGTATAATTCATAAACACAACTTCATTCTTTATAAATCTCTCCAACAGTGTAGAATTAGCCGTTAGTCACGGAGCACTATCAAACTCATTCATAACCAAATGTAAACATTCAATAAACACTGTACTTACTTGCGATTAGACATGCTGCATGACAAACACTTTGTAAAGATCCATTTTGAGGGTTATATTAGCTGTTTGAACTTTTTTTATGTTGTTTAAGTCAAGCGTGAGCTCTTGGGGTGTGGAGCACCAGATTTAAAGGGGCCGCATACCCTGAATTGGCTCATTTATAATGATGCCCCAAAATCTATGGGGTATTTTGAGCTGAAACTTCACAGACAGGGGACACCTTAGACTTATATTACATCTTTTAAAAAAAAGTTCTAGGGCACCTTTAACGCATCCGTGATATTGAAGATTTAAGATCATATTTTGTTATATTAATTTTATTTGTTTTATTTAACTGAAAATCAAGATTAAAAGAAGATATTTGATCAGAAAATGGAGTACGTGGATTGTTTTATTGGACACGGAGCGAGTGAAACCAAAATTGAAACTAAATGCGCACTCACATAATTAATTAATAAATACTCATTCTGTGTATTTAATAATAATTTTATTTTGAGCATGTATTCTCTTAAGCTTCATCCTTCTTGAATATGTAATCATTTCCTCTTTTTCAAATTGTTGTTCCTCTTTAGTAAGATTTACCACCCCATAAGTTTCCACCCCTTATATATCAATGAATCACCTCTAGATCTCATCCTCTCTATCATTTACTGGCTTGACTGTTTCACCTCATGCGTCCTCCCTATCTACATTTGACAGGTTACAATGGACCACAACTTCTATATCAGATTATGCATCTTTTGTGGTAAGATATTTATTTATTTTCATCTCTATCTTTTATTACCTATTTATTATTTTGTGACACACGGTCACTACCTCAGTAGCTGTCTTATTTCCTCTCTCTGTAAGCCTTCTTGTGTTGCAAGTCTTAAACATTTTTGTTCCCTTTTGTACGATTGAAATAAGTGGCAATAAGATTTTAACTAGTTTCTTGATCTCACCAGTTAAAATTGGCTTTACATTCTTTTCATAGTCTTAATTTGTTTAAATTTTAAGCTGTGTGAAATGCATTGCTGTAATCATATTGTACACTAACAGATGAATGAGTGATTTCAAAAGAAAACAGTGTATCATTGTAGGAATTAAGTTTTAAAACTCTTACAGTTTTAGTTTAACTGTAGATTGTTGAATCATTGTTGAACATAAGACATTAAACATATTTAATTTGATACAAAGTCATAAGTTTGAAACCAAAAATAATAGCATGATATCATTACCAGACATGGATGAACATGAAAAAAATGTCCTTTTAAGGCAAGAACAAATTGCAATAAAGTGCAAAAATTGCAAAACTTTGAACATCCTTCTCTACATGCCCTTCTAATTCTGAGTTTCTTTTTTTTTTATTGGTTACAAAATGTGTGTGTGTGTGTGTGTGTGTGTGTGTTATCTTATTAATTGCCTTTATTTGTGCTACAGTGCTGAAATCTCCAGCAGCTGCTGAACTGGAATCTGTTACTATATAATGTGTTTTAGCATGGCTGCAATGTTGTAATGACCAATCAGCAAACAGGAATTGAAATCTAAATTTTATACATTTTAATTATGTCAAATTACAGTTTAATGTAGTCTTTTTTATCACTTCTGAACACTTTAGTATCTCAGTCAGTGATGGCTTTTAACATTGATCCTGCTTCCTGGAAAACCTTCATTGCGCCTTCACCTTCACAAAATGTTGCCTTTGGCTATAAGGTGATACAGAAAGACATATCAAGGTGAGTTCACTGATAATGAAACCAAAAACCCCTGCATTGTTTGGAAAGCCAGTACTCACCACACTGCACATGTTTCTTCTTCAATTTTGATCAAAACTTACTTGTGATGAGTAGCCTGTGAAGAACAAATTTATAAGCATAAAGTCTCCTTCACTCTGTAGATTATTATAGCTATGAGCTGAACACTAGGACAGGAAGAGACTGGCTTACCAACATCTTTGAATGCAACACCCCCTGTTGGCAATCAGTGAATTTACATTATATTTATAGTTTGCTATATGACGTTTTAATGGGCTGTAGACAGAGAAAGTACCAATAAGCATACAGAACTGTAGCCTATATACCAAGAAAACATCCTGCACACACAGTCAAACTTTGACTGTGTTTAAAATGGCAAGCCTATAACATAATTCCTTTTATTTCTGCTGTATTATTTGTAAAGTATATCAATTCTTTAAATATGAAGTATTCATATGACCTATTATATTTATCAAAATATGCACTGTAAGGGAAAGAAAAGAAAAAAAAAAAACCCAGCAAGTTCGGTTGCAGCAGAGATGTCGGATTCTGCATCTTCTACAAAAACGGGTTTATTAAATGAAGGAAAACAACAACCAAACACATTAAGCAAACAAGACAAGGGGTCTCATTCATGAAACAAGAGCAGAACGAATTTTTGTGTAAATCGTGTGTAAAGTGGTTCTGGCGTAAATTTTCGGATTCATTAAAATGTTCGTATTTTCCAAATGTTAGTTGGTACGAAAGAAATCTACACCTGCTCCCACTCACGCGTAAATAGTGCGTTTAACATCCGAACGTTTTGCTCATTAATAAGGCTGCATTTTAATTCTCCTTAATAAGGTACATATTTACAGCATTTAAAAAAAAAAAACAAAAACAAAAAAAAACATTATATATAGTAATCACATACGTTTTTTCTTTTTACTTTTGTTGTGAGAGCCAGTAATAAGTTGCGTTCACGTCACCTTGTATTTACCGCTATCTTGAAATGACGTTATATTCGGAGCTGTTCACGTCCTTTTGGTCCTTGGACTGGAAATTATGCGTTTCCATGGCACCACTATCAACGCCTAATAAATCAATCTACAGCGGTCAGGTGGTATAGTGGCCACATGTTACATGTGGGAGCTTTCAGAAAACTCCAAGCTTACAAACTGTAATTACGAACTCTACGAGGACGTGAACGCTTTTTACAAGCTAGAATCTTGTAACTACAGGAATTACGAGGCCGCGTGAACGCACCTATAGCATCTGCAAACGGAGCACTTTAATCAAATAATGAATTGATTTCAATAGGGCTGGGCAAACTATGGAACTTGTTTCCTATAAAATGGCCAAAATCCTTCATTTGGTGTCATAAAATGATGCCCATATGTAGTTGTCAGTCGGATTTAATGGGCGGGATTTATGGTAATTTAGAATGAACGTGCACGCGCGTCCCATTTACGACTGATTGGAATTCATTAACACACACACATTTCACTATCAGTTCTGACGTTTACGAAGTATTTGTGAATCAGGAGGAGAGTTTTCGGGAAAGTCTGTTTACGCGCAAATCACTCACATATTTACTCGTTGTTACGGTATGCTGGTTGAGAGATGAGGCAGATGCGGATTTCCACAATAATATAATGCTTTTAATGTAACAAAGGTAAGGAACGCCAACATACACATCAAACAACATTCAGAACAGACAAGGAGTGAAGGGAGTGAGTGCCATATAAAGGGAGTGTTAACAATAGAGTCCAGGTGCAGGTGATCCGTGATGATGAGGAGCTGACGAGGGAAGTTAGTGCAGGTGTAGAAACAGGAGGATCATGGGATATGGAGTCCAGGGAAACAAGGGATCTGTGACAGTACCTCCCCCTCCCGGTAGGCGCGTCCTCGCGCCGTAAATAGAATAACCGGGAGGGGGGGCGGGCGCCCTGGAGACCTCATGCAGGTGCCGGGGGATGAGTGGACTGGAGTGGAGGTCTCCAGGGCGGATCCATGAGCCATGACGGGTCAGGAGCCTTGGCAGGCCACGGCGGGTCAGGAGCCTTGGCAGGCCACGGCGGGTCAGGAGCCTTGGCAGGCCACGGCGGGTCAGGAGCCTTGGCAGGCCACGGCGGGTCAGGAGCCTTGGCAGGCCACGTCAGAGGCCCACCCACATGTGTGGCGCCCACATGTCCCCCACCCACGGGTACTTGGTCCCCCCCAAAAAAATACTTGGAGAGGTTAAGGATCATATAGAGGAGTCCAAGGAATAAAGTCAATGTGTGGGTGGAGGAGCATGGAGCTGGTTTGGCGGCGGAGACTGGAGAACTTGGCTCGGCGGCGGAGACTGGAGAACTTGGCTCGGCGGCGGAGACTGGAGAACTTGGCTCGGCGGCGGAGACTGGAGAACTTGGCTCGGCGGCGGAGACTGGAGAACTTGGCTCGGCGGCGGAGACTGGAGAACTTGGCTCGGCGGCGGAGACTGGAGAACTTGGCTCGGCGGCGGAGACTGGAGAACTTGGCTCGGCGGCGGAGACTGGAGAACTTGGCTCGGCGGCGGAGACTGGAGAACTTGGCTCGGCGGCGGAGACTGGAGAACTTGGCTCGGCGGCGGCGGCTGGAGCGGCAGGCTCGGCGGCGGCGGCTGGAGCTGAGGGCTCGTAGGCGGCGGCTGGAGCTGAGGGCTCGTAGGCGGCGGCTGGAGCTGAGGGCTCGTAGGCGGCGGCTGGAGCTGAGGGCTCGTAGGCGGCGGCTGGAGCTGAGGGCTCGTAGGCGGCGGCTGGAGCTGAGGGCTCGTAGGCGGCGGCTGGAGCTGAGGGCTCGTAGGCGGCGGCTGGAGCTGAGGGCTCGTAGGCGGCGGCTGGAGCTGAGGGCTCGTAGGCGGCGGCTGGAGCTGAGGGCTCGTAGGCGGCGGCTGGAGCTGAGGGCTCGTAGGCGGCGGCTGGAGCTGAGGGCTCGTAGGCGGCGGCTGGAGCTGAGGGCTCGTAGGCGGCGGCTGGAGCTGAGGGCTCGTAGGCGGCGGCTGGAGCTGAGGGCTCGTAGGCGGCGGCTGGAGCTGAGGGCTCGTAGGCGGCGGCTGGAGCTGAGGGCCAGTTCATTCCCTCAAATACAATTAAGATCCCCACAGGCACTGGAGCTGGCTCTCTGGGGACTGGAACGGGCTCTGGAGAGACTGGAGCGGGCTCTGGAGAGACTGGAGCGGGCTCTGGAGAGACTGGAGCGGGCTCTGGAGAGACTGGAGCGGGCTCTGGAGAGACTGGAGCGGGCTCTGGAGAGACTGGAGCGGGCTCTGGAGATACTGGAGCGGGCTCTGGAGACACTGGAGCGGCTTGCTTCCTCCTCCTCCGCTTACGGGACCCAGTTGAGGATTGTGGGTCCCGTGTGGGGCAGGCAGGGAGTTCGCTGGAAAGGTATGCAGAGGAAGCCGGAGGTTGACTGACTGGCCCGGCCAACCGTGTCTCTGGATGGACTAGAGACAGACACCCATCCTGAACCCAATCCACGATAAATTTGGAATCATTTAACCATAAAATGGAATTTATGGTTTCGCTTAAGGAGAAACGATAATCGGGTTCACAAAAACGGATGGTGTCATCATCTAGTCCATCCAGAAACAGGGAGATCAAAACTGCTTCAGGCCAGTCAGACAAATAAGCGAGCTCAACGAACTCCTCCACATACCTCTCCAGCGAACGACCTACCTGCAGGAGCCCGATAAGGCGATCGCCGGCTGTCAGGGTGAGAGGCGTTGGAGGAGCTGGATCCAGGGAGCCGGTGAACGTCTCCATTATTTTTTTTTTTTTCCCTGTGGAAAATCCGGTCGTTTTAGGTCTGTTCTTCTGTTACGGTATGCTGGTTGAGAGATGAGGCAGATGCGGATTTCCACAATAATATAATGCTTTTAATGTAACAAAGGTAAGGAACGCCAACATACACATCAAACAACATTCAGAACAGACAAGGAGTGAAGGGAGTGAGTGCCATATAAAGGGAGTGTTAACAATAGAGTCCAGGTGCAGGTGATCCGTGATGATGAGGAGCTGACGAGGGAAGTGAGTGCAGGTGTAGAAACAGGAGGATCATGGGATATGGAGTCCAGGGAAACAAGGGATCTGTGACACTCGTATATTTACGAATGTTTCATGAATGAGACTCAAGGAGTGCAGGGAAGTTAGTTCATTATAAAGGGAGTGCTAATGATGAAGTCCAGGTGCAAGTAATCCGTGAAGAGCGGGAGAGATGATGAGGGAGTGAGTGCAGGTGTGGAACAGGGAGGATCATGGGAGATGGAGCCCAGGAGAGACGTGAACCGTAACACCAGTAAGTTACAGACAAACACAACACATTATGAGCAAAACACTTCAGTATATCAAAATCAGTACAGAAAATTATTTTATATTAACACTTTCCTAGTGTGTGAAGTATTCAAAAACATTAGCTTTTTAACATTAGCATTTTCTTTCCTTGCAGTTTTTGTATAGCTATATCTGGCTTTCATTCCTTCACTGTACTATATTTTCTATATTAATGTTTTATGTTTGTGATTGTTCTATTTTTTGTTGTGTATATAAATAACACAACCACAATGCCATTGAATTCCCTCCCATATGGAAATTACACATAGGATATACAGTATGTGCATTCTCTGAACTAGTTCTTTACAAAATTGTCCAATAAATTAATCATCTTGGTAACACTTTATTTTAGGGTCTTTTAACTAGTTGCTTATTAGCATGCATATTACTACAATATTGGCTGTTTATTAGTAATTATTAAGCACATATTAATCCCTTATTCTGCATGACCTTATTCTACATTCTGAAAGTGAATACGTTCCCTATACTAAAGTATTACCATTATCTTTCCTCTGTAGTTGATTCTAACACACATTCTTACCTTTTTTTTTTCTTATAGTCTGATTGTCAGTGATCCTTTAATTCAAATCAGTCAAGATAAAAGAGGATTGATTTATAGCTGTGCTGTCACACAAGGAACCTGCTCATCACTGAAGATTGATGGTATTTGTTTTTTTGTTTTGTTTTTTACTACACTTATAATTGAAATATTATTTGCTGATTTTGTTAGTTTGCCCACTTATAAAGAAATGAGGGGTCTATAATTTTTATGGTAGGTTTATTTTAATGGATAGAGACAATATCAAACAAAAAAATCCAGGAAAAAAAAACACAAAGGTTATAAATTGATTTGCATTTCAGTGAGTGAAATAAGTATTTGATCCCCAAGCAAAACATGACTTAATACTTGGTGGAGAAACCCTTGTTGGCAAGCACAGAGGTAAGACGTTTCTTGTAGTTGGTCACCAGGTTTGCACACATCTCAGGAGGGATTTTGGTCCACTCCTCTTTACAGATCCTCTCTAAATCCTTAAGGTTTCTTGGCTGTCGCTTGGCAACTCGAAGTTTCAGATCCCTCCACAGATCTTCTATAGGATTAAGGTCTGGAGACTGGCTAGGCCACTCCATGAGCTTAATGTGCATCTTCTTGAGCCACTCCTTTGTTGCCTTGGTGGTATGTTTTGGGTCATTGTCATGCTGGAAGTCCCATCCATGAACCATCTTCAGGGATCTGGCTGAAGGAAGGAGATCCAAGATTTTACGGTACATTGGCTCCGTTCATCAGCCCCTCAATTTGGTGATGTCGTCCTGTACCCTTAGCAGAGAAACAGCCCCAAAGCACAATGTTTCCACCTCCATGCTTGACCATAGTGATGGTGTTCTTGGGGTCATAGTCAGCATTTCTCTCCTTCCAAACATGGTGAGTTGAGTTGATGCCAAAGAGCTCAATTTGGTCTCATCTGACCTCAGCAATTTCTCCCAAGCCTTCTCTGAATCATTTAGATGTTCATTGCCAGACCACAAATGGGCCTGTACATATGTCTTTTTGAGCAGGGGACCTTGCGGGCACTGCAGGATTTCAATCCATTGCGACATAGTGTGTTACCAATGGTTTTCTTGGTGACTGTGGTCCCAACTGCCTTGAGATCATTTACAAGCTCCTCCTGTGTAGTTCTGGGCTGATCCCTCACCTTTCTCATCATCATCTTTACCCCATGAGGCAAGATCATCTTTACCCCATGAGGCAAGATCTTTTTTTGTATTTTTTTTGTATACTTATTTTGTATTTCTTCCATTTCCGAATAATTGCACCAACAGTTGTCTCCTTCTCACCAAGCTTCTTGCTGATGGTCAGCCCAGCCTTGTGCAGGTCTACAATCTCGTCTTACCCATGGTGGTGGAGAAGTCTGAATGGAAGATAGGTTTTAGGTTTTAGGTGTCTTTTATACACATAATGAGCTGACATCAGGAGTACTTGCTTAAAGTGACGGGACTAATCTGTGTTCAACATGGGCACATAACCAATCTGTAGGAGGCAGAATTCTTATCCCGGCGCCATGGGCAGACATTGGGGGGCCTGGCCCGCCCTGTGAGTCACTAGTGCCTGCCCTGGATGAGCCAACTCCACCAGAGATTGTATTATTATAGGGAGATAAGAGGGTCTGTATCTCTTACCATTTGGCCATTTCTAATTATTGGGAGGATAATTATCAATGTTTTTGGTGGTTATGGCCCTGTTATGCACAATCGGTCACCACTTAGACTCACATTATCCAGCTGAAGCATTGTCACGTTTTTGTGATTCCCTAGTTATTTTTGTTATTGGCGTTTTAATCAGGCTAGGCTACTTGCCCAGTCGGGCGAGTAAAATTCTCTTTCAATTCTTGTCCAGGACAAACTGACAACCGTTGATGTCGAGCCCTGCGACGCATCTTTAGACTGCTTCAGTTAGGCTAGGTCCAATGCTTTACAACTCTTCTGTTGTATTGCATCAATTGAGTTGTAGCCTTTTTGTCCATTTAATTCATAATTAATGTTATTATGCAATGAGGCTGATCTCATTTGTGCCCCCCTGAAAAAATGTAATGCTCATCCATGTATTTGTGTCTGATGCCGGGTTTGGGATCAAATACATATTTTACTTGATCAAATGCTAATCAATTTATAATCCTTTATTTAATGTTTTTTTTTTTTTTTTATATATATTTTTTGGATGATTCTGTCTCTATCCATTAAAATAAACCTACCATAAACAATTATAAACTCCTTGTTTCTTTGTAAGTGGGAAAACTTACAAAATCAGCAGGGGATCAAATAATTATTTTCCCTACTGTATACTACAGTTGGGTCTAAGGTAACACTGTATATGAGAGTTGTTCTCTTTATCATCAAATTAACAAATGTGCTTAACTTTCTCACACACACACACACACACACACACACACACACACACACACACACACACACACACACACACACACACACACACACACACACACACACACACAAAAGTCAACCTTAGAAGTTTATATGAGGTGTTTTATTTCCTATTACTTTGTTACCAAATTTTAGCACATGCAATTTAGAACTCTAAATTTGTAGGTTTGTATTTTAGTAATTAACATTACATAAACATTCCAAATTCAAATTTATTAAATTGCACTGCTGTGAAATGTATTTGTGTTCCTTTTTTTTAATGAAAATGATCAAAATGTCTCTGTGTTAATGAAGTGCCCTCAGAAGCTGTCAACATGTCTCTTGGACTTTCCATGGTTCAAGGTCAACAGTCTTCAAAGCTGGCAGTAAGTTATTCAGAACACTGTTGGAATCAGTTACAAATAAAGTAGCCTACATTTTATAACTATTTCACACATGCAAATGGCTGAACATAAGCTCAACATAACATACTCTCAATGAAAATGTGTATCTATTATATGTTTTGGTGAATTGGTGGCTCATTCAATTGAATTTGAAAACTCTCTTTTGTACGTTTTTGTACAATGCTGCACTGACAGGTATAGGTGTTGACCTTTGAGAATGATGTTTTGTGTGCAATATTTTGCAAATTGTAATGCTTGGGATTGGAAAACAAACTTATTTTGTAATATACTAATATTTTGTAATAAAATAATTTATTTGATTTATTTTATTGAGGCAAATATGTTTGTTTTATTATTCTGTCTCAACAGCTAAACAGACATTGATCAGAGCAATAAAAGTGGTTGGTATTGTGCTCTTTAGTATTCCTCTTAAATAAAGTTAAATCCATGTTTAAATTCCATCTCATTCAGATTTGTGGTCCAACCATTCCAAAGAAATGTGTAGCAGTTACAACCTACAATGGCATGTGCTTCATCAGTGAAAACAGTGGGTTTAAACCACCAATACCAAGCTCTCTGAGAGGTAAATATGATGATCACAGAAGTTTCTTCTCTTTTGTTGTAACTGCAGTTTTAACTACATTTGTCCACACTTCTGCTTTTCTACATTTCCAGACTGTCCTGGTCAGATTGACATTGCTTTTCTATTAGATGGATCTGGGAGTGTGGGGAGTAACAATTTTATTACGATGAAGACTTTTGTTACAAACGTGATCAAGCGTTTTACTGAGCGAGATGCACAGGTAGGAATAGCCTTCAATATAATTTTTTTAGTATTAACTTTAGCCAATGTTTTATAAAAAAGCAAAACACTGTATTTATTACAAGAGTGTTTTTTGTCAGAAAATAGTGACATTACTGACCGGTTTATCTGTTGTTGGTTTACAGTTTGCTATAGCACAATACTCCAGTGGTTGTGATATTCACTACGACTTCAATCAACTCAAAATTCAGGACAGCACATGGGAATCTAAGGTGAAAAATATACAGTACCAGAATGGAGGTAGCACTATGACTGCGACAGCCATCTTAAAGCTTGTGTAAGACATGTTTGTTATATTGATAACAATATATTGGAAACGGTTTATTAAACTAGATTTAGCGTCACCCATTTCATATATTATGTAGCTCATATTATATGTGCAGATTAGAAGTTCAAATGTAAAGCTTTAGGAGCCAAATTAAACTGATAAAGTGTGAATTGAAGTCAACAAGAATGAAAATGTGGATTTTTACAAAGAAAAGAAAGAAAAGTAATCTCTGTTTAATTATTATTGATTAGCAGATCGCTGGACAGGTAGTAAACACTTATAGTTAAATGGATAGTTCACCCCAAAAAAGTGTAAATTCTGTCATCATTTACTCACCCTCATGTTGTTCCAAACTTGTATGGTTTGGGCTTTCTTTCTTTCTTTCTTTCTTTCTTTCTTTCTTTCTTTCTTTCTTTCTTTCTTTCTTTCTTTCTTTCTTTCTTTCTTTCTTTTTGTGAAACATTTATGTATTTAGTTGGTTAGACAGATCAGTTCCATGAGAGATGGTCACACTTGAAATGAGCTCCAGATAAATTGTGAGAAAAAAAAAAAAAAACCTTTACCAACAAACTAGAGAAAACTACAAGATTCAACATAAAACAACATCTAGACAACATCTAGACAATGCTTTTGTTGATTTAGGACAGTTACATAAAAACAAATTTAAGAGGCAAAGGTGCATAAAAGAGAAAGAAAGAAAGAAAGAAAAAGAAGAAGAACAATACTCACTTGTATGCTAGCCTGAAAAACATAAGTTTTAAGTGAAGATTTAAAAACACTAAGAGAGTCTGGGTGTCTAATCTCAGTGGGAGGAGCATTCCAGAGTTTTGGAGCAAAAGAAGAAAAAGCCCGGTCACCCATACACTCAAAAAAATAACTTGTTGGTCTAACTTAATTCAATTATGACACCTATTTCCACACAGTTGAACTGATTTATTTGAACTTAAGCTAGGTTAATTGTACTAATGAGTGAAATTCATCCTAATTGAATGAGATCACACCAGTTTCATTTGACGTATTCTGTGTATGTTTCCTGAACATAATTCATTCTTGTTGATCCAACCAGTGCTTTTTTTTTTTTTTTTTTTTGTTACCATCATGGTGAAGATGTGCGCTTGTGCTTAGGTTTTGAGTAGCTGTTGTACACAGACATACATGTTTCATTACCATTGAGAGGGGAAAAGCTGATGACCATATGTAGACTGTGTAAAATTTGTGCTGGCCCTCCAAGTAATTTATTTATATTTCTATAAAAACTAAACTAAAATAACACTTATTCATATGCTAAGTAACATTTATAGCATGCAAGTAATGATCAGATAAAGAACTTCTCATTACTTGGCTTGAGCACAGTTAATGCTCGTTGAAAACAATATAAATTTGTTTTACATAGCCACCTAGAGCCTAACCACAAGGTCTACACTTCAGCATAATGGTAACCTCAAAAAATCGAAATAACATAAACTCTTTTAAATGTCAAATATAACTGAACTTCAAACTTTAAAAGGTATTTCCCTTTACTAAAAAACACATTAAACAGCACTTAAGTTCAACATTTACTGTCCCAATCTTTCCCTATGCAAAGCATGCTGGGAACTAGAAATCCACTGCCCAGGTTCAATCAATGCAACATAAATGATTCATGTAGTCCCAACACAAATGGTTTAGGTTGACCTAACATTTTGCAAATTTAATTTCATTTAACATAATACAATTGAGTGCGAATGCCAATTAAGTAAAAAACTAAAGATTTGTGTTGGTTCAGCTTATTTTATTTAAATAAACTGAACAAGCAGCTAGAATCATTTTTTTGAGTGTAGAACATGAACGCGTTGGCTAGTGCGTGCCAGGGCTGGTCGCGTTTCCACTGTCACTTCCGGGGCTCGATCGTGCCTCTTCGGTGCTTCCTCGGTGCCAAAGGCACGGGTTTTTCGGCCCGCCGAAAACCTTGGTCCACAGCGGGCCAGCTGGGGCTTGAGGCGCAGTCAAGCGCTGTGGAGCTAGCAGACCGACAGTGGAAACGCAACTTGATTTTGGCCTCGGTGCCTAAGGTCTGTGGCCACAGGCCCAGCCCGGCATGCTGTTAGCCATGGATTGCACTGGCCCGACAGTGGAAAAGCGGCTAATGTTGTTTTGGGCCCCATTGACTGATGGCATTGACAAAAAGTTGAAACAGTCTTCAGAATGTCTTCTTTCTTTCTTTTCCATAGAAGTAAGGCTGGGCGATATATCGCATGCGATTGTCACGGGTATTTCGTCAGTAAAGCCGGTTCCCTGATTACCGCTAAATCGCCATCACCTGCTTTCAAATGGAGCGGCATTTAATAGACAGAGCCGTAGATCACTGATAAGATACGCAATATCGCGTTCATATCGCAGATGAATCGCCTTCGATAATGAACGCGATATTGCGTAGCTTATCAGTGAACTACGGCTCTGTTTATTAAATGCCACTCCATTTGAAAGCAGGTGATGGCGATTTAGCGGTAATCAGGGAACCGGCTTTACTGACAAAATGCCCGTGACAATCGCATGCGATATATCGCCCAGCCTTACATAGAAGATACAAATGCACACAGGTTTTGAATGACATGAGAGTGAGCAAATAGTTACAGAATTGTATGTTTGGGTGAACTACCCTTTTAACATTTACAATTACTATTCAGCTTAAATGTTGTAAGGATGTGTAACAGAACAATACAAGTATTTTTTGTAATGTACTTTTAAAAAAATGCTGTCTGAAAGATATCGGTCATAAATTAAATACCAGTGGTGAGGTCTTACAATGCAAATATAGTCATATTGCTGGAAAGTGTGATCAGTGTCCAGATGTGTAGTGAGCCAGGATCTTTACATGAAGTGCCTTCACTTGTGTTTACAATATACTGATTCACTAAGGAGTTGACTGATACACACAATGGGTCTCATTCATGAAACACGAGCAGAACGAATTTTTGTGTAAATCGTGTGTAAAGTGGTTCTGGCGTAAATTTTCGGATTCATTAAAATGTTCGTATTTTCCAAATGTTAGTTGGTACGAAAGAAATCTACACCTGCTCCCAGTCACGCGTAAATAGTGCGTTTAACATCCGAACTTTTTGCTCATTAATAAGGCTGCATTTTAATTCACCTTAATAAGGTACATATTTACAACATTTTGAAAAAAAATATTATATATAGTAATTACATACGTTTTTTCTTTTTACTTTTATTGTGAGAGCCAGTAATACATTTACATTTACATTTATTCATTTGGCAGACGCTTTTATCCAAAGTGACTTACAAGTGAGGAATACAACAAGCGAGTCGTCATGACGAGGCAAATAGACAAGAAGTGCTCATAATACAAGTTATAGGCAGTGCCCTAAACTACTATAGAGAGGGATTAGAGGAAGTGAAAGGATAGGAATAAGAAGGTTTTTTATTTTTATTTATTTTTTTAAGATGAGGTATAGAATGAATAGCATCTGCAAACGGAGCACTTTAATCAAATAATGGATAGATTTCAATACGGTTGGGCAAACTAATGGCCCCTTATTTGTTATGGAAATTGTTTCCTAAAATGGACAAAATCCTTCGTTTGGTGTCATAATATGATGCCCATGTAGTTGTCAGTCGGATTTAATGGGCGGGATTTATGGTAATTTAGAATGAACGTGCACGAGCGTCCCATTTACGACTGATTGGAATTCATTAACACACACACATTTCACTATCACTTCTGACGTTTACAAAGTATTTGTGAATCAGGAGAAGAGTTTTCGGGAAGGTCTCTTTACGCGCAAATCACTCACATATTTACTCGTATATTTACGAATGCTTCATGAATGAGACCCATTGAGTGGTCGTTAACGTACTGCAATGTTTAACGGTAGGGAGCACTGGAGTTGGAGATCCACATGCAGGCTTTATTTACAGAAAGAGCGTAGTTGTACAGGTAGTGGGTCAAACACCAGCAAACAGGAACAGGAAGGCAAGGCAAAAAAGACTAATCCAAAACACAGGCAATGGTCAAGGCAGGCAGCAAATGACCATTAAACAAGGAATCAGTCCAGGGTGAAAACACAGGCAGAAACAGAATGCAAACTAATGGCTAAACAATGTGTGTGAGTGCAGCTTATAAAGGGTCACTGATGGGAAACAGGTGTGAGTGCATGATTGGTTCCTAGATGGGGAATTGTAGGAAATGGAGTCCATATGATAAAGCAGAACACAGACCCAGGGCACATGTAACACTATGGAGTTTTGTTGAGTGTTTTTGAGGGTTACTTACTCATTACTAATAGTGTCAGCCCCCAAATCTATAGATAGCAGCTCCCTCCTCATTGTAAGTCTATTGGTCTTTATTCCCCAATTTATTGACTGACTATGATTCATTCGAATCTCTTTTCAAATACCCAGGAGAGCGCTATTTACAACATATGGAGGGGCAAGACCATCAGCAAATAAAATATTGCTTGTTATTACTGATGGACAGTCACATGACAGGAACTTATTGACACAGGCATCATCAGAGGCAAATGCAAAGAGCATAACACGATTTGCGATTGGGGTTTGTTTGTTCTTCACATAAATTTAACTTTTCAAATTCCCATGCATTTCTCAATGCTTGTTACAATAATTTCTTTTTAAGGAAAGATGTTTTTCTGTCCCCAGGTCGGCAGTGCTTTTAATAGTTTCAGTGCAAAACAGGAGTTGAATGACATTGCTACTGATCCAGATACTGATCACGTGTTCAAAGTGACAGACTTTAATGCACTGAATAATATTCTTCAAAAGCTGGAAGAAAACATTATTGCCATTGAAGGTATGTATTTTTTTTATCATTTCATTGTACGAACAATAAGTATATATTGCATGTTATATATTTATTTATTTTATTTTTAAATAAATTGATTTATCCTTAAAAGATGTCAATGACATTTAGTGAAGTTCCTAAATGTAATTTCGGGAGGAGTGAACCAATCTAATCTTTAAGTTAACTGCTGGAGCATGTAAGCAGCCATTCACTTTGCTCCAGCCTCAGATGGTTTGGCATCCCTCCACCTCCCCAGTGTTACGAGTGGTTGTAGGGACAAGCACAACGACGATGAAGATGACGAATATAACAATACTTTAAATTCCAAACAGAGTGAGACCGCATACACACATGATGATACAAACGAGAACGGACGATGAGTGAGGGCAAACACGGGGTATAAATACAAGAGACTAACAAAAGGAACTAAACAAGGTGATGGGATAATGAATGAGACACAGGTGGATCAAATGAACTAATCAGACAGACTGGGGAAAAACTAGGTCACAGGACACAGTACATGTAACACCCAGCTGCACCAACATAATTTAGGCATGTTGCTACCATACTCATCTTCCAAGCATTAGTCATCCCACTGGGGGGGTATATCTAAGCTCAAGTTGAAGCTGCTTCCTCGAGCCCCTCCACTGCTGACAGCAAGCCAAATACGCTAAACCTTAGATTATATGGGCAAAATGAACTCGTGAACCCAGTTATGAGTTTTTCTTTCCTAACTTCTGTTGATTTGTTGCAGGAACCCAGACTTCAGGTGATTCCTCCAGAATGGAGTTTGCACAGGATGGATTCAGCGCAGCTTTCACATCATATGTAAACAATCATACATATGTACCAAATCCTTAACATTAAACACTTCAGAACAAGTGAATGATTACAGTGCAGTAATATTTTCATCAGAGATTTTACAAAGGTTGAAAGTATATGTACTACATAATTAGGAATATACTATCAAAATATATTAACCCCAGATATAACGTTTTGTCCTTTAGTTTTTCAGCGTTTGTAACGAATATATTTTTTGTATAGTTATTTTTTGACTAAAAGGGCATTATATGGGGTATTTTGAGATGTTCTATTTGTATCCAAATCCATCACAGTTTAGTTTTGTTTTGCTTTTTTGTTCAGGGAAGCGTGTTAATGAGTGCTGTGGGAGCTTTCCAGTGGAAAGGTGGATATCAGGAATATTTTCCAGACTACTCCTTTCAAACAGGCACTGAGCATGAAAGCTATCTAGGTGAGGCTTTTTTTTTTAAACACTTAAAATATAGAAGTCGTGAATTTAGAGTCATTTTCTTCTATTCAGCAAATACAACTATTATATATACATCTATATACATACTATTGAACTAATGTATTTTATCTGAAGGTTATTCGATGGCTATTGCAACCATTTCAAGGACCAGCTTTGCTATCCTAGGAGCCCCGAGATACAAACATAAAGGACAAGTCTTTGTTTCACAACTCAGAACCAATCAATTTAAACTGCTGCTGGACTCTCCCAAGGTTATTCCCTTACTTTTTTGTCAAAATCATGCATAAAAACAATATTATTAGCTATGTTTCCATCTAAAGTTGCAATATACCAAATCATTCTGATGACAGACTTTGGCTCAGGCATTTCAGAATGACCAAACCAACATTTGAGATGCTGTGCAATGAAATTAGTCACCTTTATGCAGTTAGCCACTCACATTCACTGTTGAGACATATGAGTTTTTTTTTGTTTTTGTTTTTTTGCAGGAATTTATGCACATCTTGGCCTTCCTTCCAACATATGTATATATATATATATATATATATATATAATTTTTTTTTTTTTTTTTCACGCGATATCCGAAAATGTCAACCCAATAGGTGGATTTTCACTATACAAAAACTGCAATAAATAAGCAATTGCAGTGGTTGTAGAGCAAAATCAACTCTCTACAATATGACACTTTCACACATTCTGTACAGTCTTGCCTTAAATTTTACTGTTTAGAGATCATGTCTGAACAGGACCTGTTGAAAATGTTTTGATGCTTGTGTGAACAAACCAGCAAAATGACTATTATTAGCATGTGCAAATCCAGAACTGGCTGATTTCAAAATTGTGCTTTGAACCATTTGTAAAGTTTAGACAAAGATAACAAAATCAATTTACCATTACATCTGTGAATAAAAATGATATCAAATTGGACAAATAGTGAAACTAAAGAAATAATGGCATTTTTTTTCAACAATTGTTCAAATAATGGTATGACCATACTATGAATGTTCACTTGGTCTGAAGAGTTTAATGTTAAGGATTTGGTATATTTCTGTATTTATACACATATAATGTGAAAGATGTGTAAAAAGATGTAGATGAAGCAGCAGATCCAGTATATTTACTGAAAATGCATTTAGCCAATTTACAATAAATAACAAATTAACACCACATTAGCTGGTGGACAACTAGTCCTATGCCAAAAAGTTCACTATAGGGCAGGAGCAAACTCATCAATTCAAAACTGACTGACACAATTTAATTAAACTTGTGTAGTCACCTTTTTAGTTTCTTGAAGTAACAAATTGAATATTTAATATGCAAATATTTTTTACAACTTCCAAGTATCTTTAGGGATGGTGCAGTTGGTAGTGGCAGCAGTGAGAGTTGTCTCAGCATTATGTACATATACATATGCATATACATATACATTACATATAGAGCCAATTGATGGTCTTGTCAGAACAAGAAGGCTCAAAGCATAAATGTACAGAATCAAGTTACGATCAGCAGGGAGTATAGATCATTTTAATGTTCAAATTTCTATATCCTCAGCCTCAGATTGGCTCATATTTTGGAGCTGAGGTGTGTGTGGTGGATTTGAACAAGGACTCCAATACAGACCTACTTTTGGTATCGGCTCCAACATACACGGAGTCTGACCGGGAGGGCAAAGTGTTTGTTTACATCTTCACACGTCAGGTCAGTGATTTTTGAGATTCAATTAACAAATAAAACTTTTAAAAAGAGTTCAGGTAAGAGTCTTGTGTCTGTTTAATCCAATTTCTCCTCTCTCTGTTATATCTTCACAGTCAAACTTCATTTCTTCGGATACACTGGTGGGCATGGCAGGTCAGAGGGGTCGGTTTGGCTCTTCTCTGGCCAGTCCAGCAGATCTGGATGGTGATGGTTTCATGGATGTGCTGGTTGGAGCTCCTTTAGAGGAGGATGGACAGGGCAGCATCTACATCTTCAATGGGAAAGATGGAGTTATCATTTCAAAATACTCACAGGTGAAAAAGACGTGGGTTGATGGCAGTTTAAAGGGATATTGCACCATTCTGTCATCATTTATTCAACCTCAAGTGTCACCTTTCTTGCATTACCTTTCCTTGACTCACTTCATAGACTTTAATATTGTAATATTTTTTGTTAACTCTTTCATTCCATCTTGAATGAAACAGAGGATTGTTGGATCGTCTGTGCGATCAGGTTTGCAGTTCTTTGGGATTTCATTGAGTCAGTCTTCTCTAGACCAGAGTCAAGACAACCTTCCTGACATTGCTGTTGGGTCCAAGGGAGCAGTTCTGCTTCTCAGGTCTGTTTTCTGTTATAAAGAAATAAAATATATACAAATACACAGTTTCAGCCATAATCATTCATATGTGTTATATGTGGATCAATCAGGTCCAGACCCATCGTGCTCTTGGAAACCAAAGTAACTTACAACCCAACCAAAATACCAACCAGTGACCAAACAGACTGTACAAAGCCATTGCAAAACAACCTGACTGTGTGCTTCACCATGAGTGCATACCGACGTCCCATAACAGGTTTATTTGTAATATAATAACATAGTTTTTATGTTTATACATCACATCTTGTCATATACTCTGGTTGAGGTTTATAGTATTCTTGTGTGCTCTTGAAATCCGGTATTGTTGCATTGTTAATATTTTTGGGCTTTTATGATCAAACACATTTTCTAGATTTGACTGCAAATATTAATTACACCATAACGCTGGATGCCAAGCGACCTAAATATCGAGCATACTTCTTACTTAAAAAACGGCTCCTCAGTGATGTGACGAACATTGGGCTGCAGAAAGTATGCAAAAGTCATGCTTTCTTCATAGAGGTAAGCATCAAATATCATTCTTGTTTTGAATTTATAAATAGATTTTCAGTGAATCCGATGATACTAGGCTATTATTTAGGACTAAAAAAAAATTCCTGCTTCTTATACTGTACTTAAAACTTCATTATGTTTATTTCATACAGTTTTGTTATAATGTAACTTTTATGGGCTTGCATTAAAAAGTGTAGTTACAAATGATCTTCTGCTGAAATTCCACATAAAAACATTTAAACACAACACACACACTATTAATTACAACTTGATTATTTACACAGCAGCAAGAAAATTAACAGGATGTCAAAGAGTATGTAACCTGATAGGATGAAAATAAAGAGCCAATAATCTATATATTGTGTTCTTAACTGTGATGAAACTTTAAATGTTTAATATTATATTCAATGGTTCAATATTCAATTATATTATTCAGTGTAATATTATATTTAACATTTTAAGAAATATGATGGCGGCATAACAATAAACAAATGAAAAGCAAGAGTGACCATAGAGTTTTGTTAAGAACATCTCTTATAATTTCTTGTTTCCATAAGGCTTGTTCAGAAGATGCTCTGAACCCGTTGTCCAATCAGTTAAATTTCACATTTGAGGGTCTTCCATCAGCAAGAATGCAAAATCTGAGACCAATACTGCTGCCAGAGATAAAGACCTCCACAGACCACAATGTAAGAGTTCATCTGTGTTAAGAGCAGACGTTAGCAGAACTTTACCACATATGAACAATTCATTAATTTTTCTGTGCCCTCACTTTTTATAGCTAGATTTTGAGATAAACTGTGGAACTGATAATTTATGTGTTGACGACCTCCGAATGGATTTCAATTTCTCTGGGTGAGCAAATCATTTCTGAACTGAAGTATTGAAAGAAAAGAATATTTCCAAATCATATTCATGCTTATGAAAGTATTTCCGAATCTCTCTTTGGTTTCTGTGATCCAGGGCCACAAACATAGAGGTTGGGATAATGCAGGAGATCAATGTGAGAGTGTTTGTAGAGAACAGAGGAGAAAACTCATACAACACTCTCTTCACCATCAAATACCCCTTTGGACTTTCCTACAGGAGATTCACATCTAAACAGGTAAACATAGGCACATATGCTGAAACTGTATTAGTTAAAAATGAAAACAATGACATTTCTAAAGCAAAATAGCTATGAAGATGCAATGAAGTTTTGAATAAGCCACATTAAAATTATGGCGTGTTAGAGTTCCCTTTTGAGGGGGAACTCGCGCTGCGTCAAAGCACTTAAGGCTGATTTACTTCTGCGTCGAGTGTACACCGTAACTACAGCGTAAGCTGTGCGTAGCACATGTAGCATACGACGTAGCCTGACGTCCCCCTTGACAACGCGTCAATTCTACGCGGACCGCACACGCTCTGATTGGTCTGCTAGAATCTCTCCCTCAGGTCAAAAAACTGGCGCGGAGCAATAGGAGAAGAGCAAGCACTTTCAACTTCCATATGAATGAAAAAACACTGTTTCAGGGGACACATACAGTCAAACTGCAACAAAAGTCATTACCTATTTGCTGCTTCTCTGCCGTTTCTGTTTGTAAGCTTCTCTGACAACTTACATGACGAGCTGCTGCTTCTTCGGCTTTTGCCTTGATCCTCAACATGAACGTGTACACTGCCTCCTAGTGGTCCGCATGCATGTCGACATGGACAACGACGAAGAAGTATAAATGAAGACAGACGCATAGCCTACGGTGCAGAGGCTCCGGCGTAGGTCCGACACAGAAGTATAAATCAGACTTAAGGGAATGCCTCCGTTGGAAGCTGCGTTCCATTCGACAGGGTTCCTACACAGTGTTCTCTACTCCCTACTCCCTGAGCACAGTATATCCGTTGAAGTGGACTTCGCTGATGATAAATCGCTCATTTGGAATGCCCTGCAAATGTCATCATTAAAAAAAAAGATTATGAAAGAACATGTCATGCTGCGGTAGCTGTCTCAGAGGTGCGTTTATGTCCGAAAGACTGGGTGCAAACTTTGAAAAATAATTGACCATACCAAGAATTGTTTCAAGTTCAGCACGATTCTTAGGTGCTGACATCTCTTTTATGAGTCTGGTTTGATTCCATCTTTGGAAAGACAGTGGCCGAAGTAGCTGACTTCAGGAACGTAAACCGTTCTTTTCTCAGGATTAACCCATTTTAGCCCACCGGCAACTATAGTTGCCGCAGTGTATGGTTGTCATTTTCCTTTTGTAAGTTTTTTTTCTAGATGTTTTCCATGTTTTATTTCTCAATGACATGCAAGAAAACATCTAAATAAAGGATTTCAAGAACAAGACTACTTCCAGGAAGCATAGTGAAGGCAAACCCTCCCAAAGAAAAGTAATTTTCATGTTAACATTAGAATTTTTTTGTTGACATATATATATATATATATATATATATATATATATATATATATATATATATATATATATATATATATATATATATATATATATACGTAATCATGAGGGTCTCTAGAATCATCCAAACAAAACAAATCTTACAAGAGATCTATAGTTTTTTGCATACTTAGTCAAAAGTCCAAGCGGCAACTATAGTTGCCGGTGGGCAAATGACTTGTAAGTACATATATAATCGGGAAATGGGGTATACTGTGTTTAATGGGTTAATAAATCAAGGTTATTGCTCTTGTTTAGTGCTTTTTGCTTTCATAATATTTTATATTGTTATATATTATATATTGTTATTTGTTAATTAATTTATTTTTTAATTAATTTATTTTTTGTTTGTTTGTTATATGTGACCCTGGACTACAAAACCATTCATAAGGGTCAATTCTTTGAAATTAAGATTTATACATCATCTGAAAGGTGAATATATATAAGCTTTCCATTGATGTATGGTTTGTTAGGATTGGACATTTGGCCGAGACTCAACTATTTGAAAATCTGTAATCTGAAAGTGCAAAAAAATATTGAGATAATTGCCTTAAAGTTGTCCAAATGAAGTCATTAGCCATGTATATCCACTCACAAAAATAATTTTTTATATATTTACAGTAGAAAATTTACAAAATATCTTCACAGAACGTGATCTTTACTTTATATCCTAATGATTTTTGCAATAAAAGAAAAAAAAACAATAATTTTGACCCAAACATTGTATTGTTGGCTATAGCTACCAATATACCCGTGCGAGTTCTGACTGGCTTTGTGGTCCAGGGTCACATATAGATGTATTTTTTTCAAATTAATGATGTAATTTAACTTTTTTGATTCACAATGCTCTGTTGGAGCAACTTAATGGCTGGACTTTGTTCGGCACTATGTTCCACCACTTTAAGACTAATGGATTTGTTGTTTGTTGTGTTTTCATATTCAAGAAATTATAAGCTAGATGCAACTTTTTTGTGTTCACATTGAATGTTCTTCAACTTTGATTGATCTGTTGATCTGTTGAAAGCAGTTATTTTGAGTTAGATGCATAAATGTTCTCCTCCTATTCAAATTTTACATTGAGGGTTGCATACAACATATTTGCCCACCGGCAACTATAGTTGCCGCACATTCAAACACGTTTTTTAAGAAAAAAAAACAAAAACCTGGGAAAAATAAATGCAGAACATGTTCACATAGGACACTATTAACAGGACTATATGCATGAAACCATTCAGAAAAATTTGGGCACAAATGGGTTAAGGCGCACTCTGTTTTCTTGAGACCTTTCCAGCATCCTCCTGAGATTATGGTCGTGATCCTCCTTTGTCTTTCCATAGACCAAGATATCATCCACAATGGCCACAACTCCAGGCAGACCTTCATAAATCTCATCTATTTTCTGCTGTAAAATATCCTGGGCTGAGGCCAAATTGGTATCTACCAAAGATTGTATTGAAAGTGGTCAGTTTCAAGGCTTTTTCAGAAAGCTTGATTGCCCAGTAGCCAGATCTAGCATCCATCACACAGGCTCCAGCCAACGGGCACCAGCCAACTTTGGTGTGATGTCATCTAATGTAGGCAGAGGATAGTGTGGCCACTTTATAGGCTTATTAAGATCCCATGGATCCAGACATACTCTCATCTTAGCAGTTTTGGGCTCATCGACTACGCAGAGGGCATTTACCCAATCTGTTGGCTCTGTCTCTTTTGCAATGATACCATGCAATTGCATGGCGGCGTTGGTATATCGTTCCCCTAGTGCTTTGACGCAGTGCAAGTTCCCTTTCGAAAGGGAACATCTCAGGTTACGCATGTAACCATGGTTCCCTGAGAACAGAGAATGCTGCGTCTCTTAGCCATGTCTTGGGGCCCGCCTGCTTACAGTCCCTTCAGACGAAAAGCGGATAACATGTTGTTTGGGCACCCCTTTTATACATGCGGGTCACATTTATGATGTCATGGGATGTCGCCGGTCAATATGATATTGCCGAGATTGGATATGTGTTTCAGACACCGGTTCCTGCAGAGGCGTTCCCCTACCACTTTAATGCAACTTTTTCTCAGGGAACCATGGTTACATGCGTAACCTGAGATGTTTATTTAATTTATATTTTCAAACCATGTAATGCAATGCAATGAAATGTACTGTAAGTTAGCATGTTTTACATGTGTGTGTGTGTGTGTTGAAATATATGATAAACGTTCTGTATGAGCAGGGCAGAGTGGAGTGTGTGTCTCTGGATGCTGAGCGAGGAGTTACTTTGGGAGAAACCGCATGCCAAATCAGTAAACCCATCCTCAAGGGAAACACTCAGGTCAATAATCACACCACTGACATGAACATTTGCTCATTGTTGTGTTAATGGTTAAACTAATAATCATTATTTTGCTCAAAAATTATTAATTACAATTGTTCTCATTTGAGACATTTCATTTTACATTTTACATGAGAATTATTGAACTTTCACATGAACACAAATCAAGAGAACATCAAGTCATAGACAGGGTTTATTTTATAGTCAAGATTCATGTTTAGATTTATTACAATTAGTCCCAGAGAAGGTTTGTTCACTGATTTAGTCACAGATGGGCAGTACAAATACTTCATTCATTCATTCGAGCAGAATATCACAATTGAGATCACTGAACTCCAACACACACATCTGCCTGTATTTTCAGATCAGCACATGGTTGTCAAGTTGGGAAGATTTAGTAAAGCACTTGTTGAATAATTTATTGATTTAAGAGGAAAGCTCTGATTCGGGTATTTAAACTCTCGACATCTGGCGCCCCAAAGCATGAAAGCTCATGGAGGCTTGTTACTGATACATGAACATGGAAATGTAAAAAAACAAAACAAACAAACAAACAACAACAACAACAGCTGTATGTTTAATTGATCTAGAGAATCAGGAATCATGATCACGATTAAAATCATTTGCATATATACACTCATTTACCTACTTGATTACTTTTAAACTCAAAGCAGTTAAATAATTAGTTAACGCCATCCTAGGTGTTTATGACTTTCTTTTTTATGATGAACACAATCTGAAAATATTAATACATATCCTGATGCATCTGAGCTTTATAGTGATAGAAAGTGTTACCAAACGAGTAAGATCTGAAGAAAAAGTGTCTCCATCCACATCCATCCATCATAAACATATTCCACATGGCCCTGGGGAGTTAATAAAGGCCTTCTGAAGCAAAGTGATGGATTTGTGTAAATAAAAAAAAATCCATATTTAACAAGTTTTGAAGTATTTATTTATTTATTTTTTAAGAAAATGAACCATGGTTTCTCTAGATAAGACTCTTATTCCTCGTCTGGGATCATGTAGAATGTTTTGAAGCTGCACTGAAACTGTAATTTTGATCTTCAACCATTTGGGCTCCACTGAAGTCCAAAAAAATCCTAGAAATGTTTTCATCAAAAACCTTAATTTATTTTTAACTGAAGAAAGAAAGACACAAACATCTAGGATTACATGGGAGTGAGTAAATCATCAGGAAATTTTAATTTGAAAGTGAACTAATCCTTTAACCAGTGAGCCGTGTGGAGTATGTTTATGATGGATGGATGTGGATTAAGACACAGGATGGCTTGAGGGTGAGTAAAGCTTGGGGTAATTTGCATTTGAAAGTGAACTAATCATTCAACAAACACTTTTATCCAGAACAACTTTCATGTGTGTGTGACTGTTCAACATGTTCTGTTGTCATATGACTTACAACACCTTTAATTAGTCCAAAATGTAGTCTTATTCTGGCTTTTTGTGTTCAAATTCTAGGTTGTGTTTGACATTACATACAGTATTAATAAAGAAAGTACACTAGGCCAAAGTGTGACGTTTGCTGCTGAGGTCACGAGGTATGACATCATCTTTGTGTGCCATAAGTTGTTTGAGTGAACTCAAAGCATGAAACAGCCTTTGACCTTGAGCTCTAGGAGGATTCTCACATGATCAATATATCAGAAATGGATAAATGATACTAATAATCAAAACCTCCATCTCTCACAGTGGAAATGACAAACACTCAATCAACAGTGAGTTTAAAAAACAGAAAACCATCGGTGTCAAATACGCCATCTATATTGCCTTGATAAGGTTAGTGCTCTGCTCCATGTTTCTGTATAAAAATAATACCACACTTTTCTATTATCCTATACTGTAATATTGTCATTTTCTTTCTTCATTTTAAATAAAAGGCATGAAAATACCACCATCCACATTAATTTTACTTCAGGGAAAAGGGATCTTATGAAACCTGTCCAGCAGATAATAAGGGTATTAGTTTTTTTATTATTATTATTTTTTTTTATTGTATCTTATATTTATTTTGATAAAAGAAGAAAATACTGTACATAACTCTCCCTTACTTTCTTTTTCCTCTTTCAGGTTCAAAATGACCTCAGAGAATTAATTTTCAAAGTGTTCATCAGAGTACCAGTGAAACTTGGTGATACTGACATCTGGACTAATTCAAATCTGCAAGTGTGTGAATTTATTTCTTATCTCATAAGCCATACAGGTATACTGATAATTGTAAATAAATAATTGCGGTATGATGTAGGGAAGAAAAATGGCATCCCATCATTCACCCATAATTGTTTTGAAATTTGTTTGAAAAAGTCACCAAGGGAAACTTAGACTTATGTTTGAAACCAGTGTTCTGAACTAGGGGAACTCAGCAAACTTACAAGTAGGCCTCAGGATGATGTAAAAGTATTTAAATTAATAAAATATTACTATGACATTAACATAATCTACCTTTAATTAAATCAAAATGTACTTTGAAAATTATATTTCTTTGTATTTTCCCTCAATAACCATTGTTCCCTTTCAGTCGGTCACGTTCGACGTACGTCAGTAGTGACTGACGAATTGGGATATCGCTAGAGAGCCCCTATCAGCTTCGAGAGAACTAAAACAAGCCAATGGAATTGGCGTGCGATATTTGCATAATGCGCACCTCCCCTAACAGGTGGATATAAAAAGGGGGGCAGATGCAATCACACTCTGTCTTTCGCTTCGGAGCCTACGTGGTGTCCTGCGGCTGTTTGAACTTCAAGCCTCTGAAGAAGTTTCGGCGCTTGTGTTGGTGTGACGACGCCTGCAGCGAGGTCGCGAGTTGGAGTGAGCCGGGTGGAAACATCTACTGTTTTCCCAGCGTTCCGCTGTAATTCCACTGGTTGGTCTGCGATTTGGTCTGGTTCCTCCTGTGTTTTTCTAAACATGTCGTGACGCTCCCTGTGTGTCTCGACACAAAAGAGCTGAAGTTTCCCCTTCTAAAAGAGCTTCACAGACAGACACTGCGTCTTTTTCAAGATGTCATTCTGTCTGTGCGTTTCTGGAGGCGGTCGTTTCCTATCCTCTCTGACGGCCACGATCACTTTCTCTCATGTCTGCTTAGCGTGCTGAGACTGTGTTTGTGGGTGGTCATATTTTCTTATGGAAATATGTCCACGTCGGCGCATTGTTTGCTCGCCTTTCTCGTAAGGGCTTGAGCGCTCAGCGCGCCGTGTGCCGTCGAATTGCCGGCTGACAGCGCGCGTTGCCACGGCAACCCTGCGCGCTGTCTGGCGCTCTAGATGCACGGTCGAGACTCGGCTGCCTTTAATGAGGTGGAGTCCCCTCACTTATTCCCCGATCTAGTTATTTTTCTGAATCAGAAAAGTGCTACTTTGGTTAATAAGCCTGTGTGACCAGAGGATCACAGTGGGGCAATACCCGCCGAGTCATTCTCCGTGGGCCCCCCACTCCTCTAGTGCATCGCAAACATGTTGTGACTATGTTCGTGGGTGGATCATGTTTAGATACATGGCCACGTCGGTGCCCAGGGTGCCGTGTGTCGTCCAGTTGGGCAGCCACGTTCACTGTCCAACATGGCTGGTAGCTTCTGCATGTGTTGCTGGTCCTCCTTAAAATAAATATGGAGGACCTAACATCTTAGTCAGGGCTCCAGCAGAGGATCAGATGTCGACTGCTACATTGGAGAGAGTATTGTTGGGCTCTGAACATGAAGATGAGGCTGAGCGTCCCACGGTTGTGGCGTGCTCATGCCGAATCGGATTCAGACTTGGCAACCATGCTTTTCCGGGCCCCTGGGGGTGTCGTGCGACGCGTACTCGCCTTGCCCCGCCCCCTGGCTTAGCCCGGATGTGCATGAGAAAACTTGGCAGTTTGTGGCCTTTTTTGGCGTTAATTTGGAACGCCAAGAGGGTCATAATCTGCACTACAAGTTTTTTCTCTTTCACTACCCCCTAGGGCACACCACCTCTGCCCTGCATGAGTCTTGGCCCCTGGCAAGTCTGCAGTAGGTCAAAGCACTCATTGCATGTGGGTAGTTCTGAGTCGGGGTTGAGCTACGCAGGATGCAAATCAAAGCGCAGGCCCCTGGCCAGACAATGTCCACCATGGTGGTCCAGAAACACCCCTGGCGAGTCTTGCTGGGATGTGCCGTCGTCAAAGTGTGCTTTCTCGATGCGCTCATCTCACAAACTGGCCTTGAACCCAGCCCGCTCAACCCGCAGTCACCTGACTAGCGGGAGACGGTCCTGGAGATATGGCGACCTGGAGCTGACGTAAACGGTTCTTTCTCCCCCAGAGGAGGGCCGGGTGGAGAATTGGTCTGTTCCGCCGCTGGCTCTCCGGAGTCCAGCGGTACCCACTAAGAACTGTTTTCCGATCCTCTACGTCCCAAGAGTGTTGCTGGCGATGTGCAGCGCCCCGCGTTGCTACTCCCAGCCCCCTCTCACCTCGCCAGCAGGTGTCAGTGTGTTGGTGCAGGCCGCGCCCAGTGTGCCGTCTCCCATACGCACTGCTACCTCGCAGAGTCTGATCACACTCTGGGCCGCTACCACGCCGCCCGAGTCGGGTCCCCGTACTCTGGTTCGCTTCCCCACCCCCGGTACGTCTGTGGTGCGTTTGGTTCTGCTGGCTCGGTGTCTGGAGGCCTGGTTAGTGCCCCCAGCCCGTTCCGCTGGCTCATGCGTACTATCAGACTCGGCTATGCGATTCATTTCGCCCGGTGTCCTCCGGCGTCCAGGGGTGTCCACTTCACTTAGGTGTCGTTGGACATTGCACCTGTTCTCCGAGTGGAGATTGCTGTCCTCCTGGTGAGGGATACAATCGGGCCGGTCCCTCCAGCCGATTTGAAGTCAGGTTCAGCCCTACTTCATTGTACCCTAAAGGGCGGTGGGCTATGGCCAATCCTGGATCTGCGCGTCTTGAACCGGTACCTTCAGGCTGCCGTTTAAGGTGCTCATGCAGAAGCGCATTTTCGAGTGCGTCCGTCCCGGGGTTTGGTTTGCAGCATTCGACCTGAAGGATGCATACTTTCATGTCACGATTCTGCGCTCGGGTCGAGCATGTCAGTACAAACTCCTACCCTTCGGGCTGGCCCTGTCGCTCCACGCCTTACACGGTTGCGGAGGTGGCCATTGTTCCCCTCAAGGAACAGGGCGTTCGCATTCTCGACTGCCTCGACGACTGGTTGTTCCTGGCCAGCTCGCGAAGCAGTTGTGCGTACACAGGGAGATGGTTTAGCTCACCTCAGCCTGTTGGGTCTTTGGGTCAGCTGGGACAAGAGCAAACTCGCCCCCGGGCAGAGGATCTCTTTTCTCAGTCTCGAGCTAGACTCGGTCGCCTGGATTGTGCGCCTTTCTGAGGAGCGCGTCCAGTCGGTGTTGAACTGCCTGAGTTCGCTCAAGCGCAGGATGGCGGCCCCACTGAAAGACTTCAGAGGCTCCTGGGGCATGTGGCACCTGCAGCCGCGTTTCGCCGCTCAGGTTGCTCCATATGAGGCCGCTTCAACACCGGCTCCGCGACTGGGTCCCGAGATGGCCGTGGCAGCGCAGCACGCTCAGTGTCCTCGTGACACGGAGCTGCCGCCCTACCCTCATCCGGTGGTCGGACCCTTTGTTCCTGTGGGCAGGAGTACCCCTTGGACGCTGTGGTCCACACAGATGCCTCTACCACCGGATGGGGGGCCATGTACAACGGGCATGCGGTTCGGGTCTTGGACGGGGCCTCGACTGCATTGGCATATCAATTGCCTCGAGTTGCTAGCAGTATGTCTTGCACTGGGCCGCTTCAAGGAGCTGCTGTCAGACAAGCACGTACTGGTCCGCTCGGACAAGCACGGCAGCCGTTGCGTACATCAACCATCAGGCTGGTCTACGCTCCCGTCGCATATCGCAACTCGCCTGCCATCTCTTGCTATGGAGTCAGAAGCATCTGAGGTCGCTTCAGGCCACTCATGTCCCAGGTGTGCTTAACCGTGCAGCCTACGAGCTCTTATGGCAGCCTCCACTTGCGGGCAAGTGGCGGCTCCATCCCCAGGCGGTCCAGCTGATCTGGCACTACTTCGGCGAGGCCCAGGTAGTCCTGTTGCCTCCCCAGGAACTGCCCTCGGCCAGTGGTTTTCCCTGACCGGCGAGTCGCTCGGCACGGATACCCTGGCACTCAGCTGGCCCCGGGGCCTACGCAATATGCGTTTTCCCCCAGTGAGCCTTCTCGCACAGCTCCTGTGCTAGGTCAGGGAGGATGAGGAGCAGGTCTTGTTAGTGGCTCCATATTGGTCACTCGGACCCGGGTTTCGGACCTAATGCTCCTCACGACAGCCCCTCCTTGGCCGATTCCTCTGAGGAAGGACCTCCTGACTCAGAGATGGGGCTTCCTATGGCACCCGCGTCCCGACCTGTGGAACCTCCACGTGTGGTCCCTGGACGGGATGCGGAGGTTCTGGGTGATCTCCCGCAGGCGGTCGTAGACACCATCACTTCCGCTAGAGCTCCTCCACGAGGAGCCTCTATGCGTTGAAGTGGAACCTATTCGTTGAATGGTGCTCCTCTCGCAAGACGAGAGGACCCCCGATCATGCTCGGTCAGATCTGTGCTTTCCTTCCTGCAAGAGGGCTTGGAGCGAAGGCTGTCTCCCTCCACCCTCAAGGTGTATGTTGCCGCTTCGCTGCACATCTCCATGCAGTTGATGGCAAGCCCTGGGGAAACACGGTCTGATCATCAGGTTCCTGAGGGGGGCGAGGGGACTGATTCCGCCTTGCCCACCCTCCTTACCCTCTAGGGATCTCACCTTAGTTCTTAGCTAACTTCGGCGTCATCCCTTGAGCCTTTGCAATTAGTCAAGTTAAAAGTACTGTCTCTTAGACCGTCCTCCTGGTTGCATTGGCCTCATGTTAAGAGGGTAGGGGACCTGCACGCATTTTCGGTCGACGAATCGTGCCTGGAATTTGGGCCTGGGGATTCTCACGTCTTCCTGAGACCCCGGCCTAGATATGTGCCCAAGGTTCCTACCACTCCCTTCAGAGATCAGGTAGTGAACCTGCAAGCGCTGCCTTCGGAGGAGGCAGACCCAGCCCTAGCTTCGCTCTGTCCAGTTCGCGCCCTGCGTGTTTACGTGGATAGAACTTGAAGCTTAGGACCTCAGATCAGCTCTTTGTCTGTTACGGAGACCAGCAGAAGGGAAAGGCTGTCTCCAAGCAGAGGATGGCCCACTGGTTAGTGGATGCCATCGCCCTGGCTTATGTTCCCAGGGCGTGCCTTGCCCGTTCGGGTTGAGAGCACACTCCACCTGAGGAGTGGCCTCTTCCTGGGCGCTGGCTCATGGCGCCTCGCTGACAGATTGTAGAGCTGTGGGCTGGGCGACACCCAACACGTTTGCTAGGGTTTTTAGCTTACGTGTAAGCTGGTTCTTCCCGTGTACTCGCTTCCACCAGCCGGTAGACGCGTTGAACCTGTGCTCGTGTCGGCTTGCAATGCCACTCCCGCCCCCTGGGCAGGATATGTGCATCTGTTGACTCCAGTCGTGTTCCCCGTTCGGTGAACCCTGTCGAGTTCCTCCACCTCCACCTTCGGCTCGGGCATTGCGGAGTGTCTGATGCCAGACCAACATCCATCTTCGATGTTGTCTGTTGGTTGGGTTCCATATGTTGCAATCCCTCTACGTGAGTGATTCCATATGTGTATTGTCCACGGTTACTCCCTACGGTGAGTCCGTGTCTTTCCCTCAGCAGAGCTTCTGCTTTCTCCTGTCAGATGAGTCTCCCCCTACTCAGGTGGAGCCATCCCAGGGACTCATATGCGTTCTGCCCTGCGGGCCAGTCCATATGTTTTCCATGTAAATTCCTTCCCCTCTGGGTAGGTAGTGGTTTCCGCAGCGTTCCTTACGGGTTCGCTTCCCCAGTGTAGTCTAGTTTACTTAGTGGGTATATCGGAACAGCAGTAGACTTCCCGGCGTAAGCTCGCCCCCTTCTCCGTCCCCTTGGTGCGACGGGCGGCTAGAGCCTGCGCTGGGCACTGGAAGGGGTTTCGTAACTGTGGCGTTTTAGTTGGGATCCCAATTCGTCGGTCACTACTGACGTACGTCGAACGTGACCGACTGAAAGGGAACGTCTCGGTTACGTATGTAACCCTCGTTCCCTGAAGGAGGGAACGGAGACGTACGTCTTGTCGCCACAGTTTCTGTACCCTCGCTGCAGTGCGGACACCGGTTGTCTCCTCAGCGAAAAACAGAGTGCGATTGCATCTGCCCCCCTTTTTATATCCACCTGTTAGGGGAGGTGCGCATTATGCAAATATCGCACGCCAATTCCATTGGCTTGTTTTAGTTCTCTCAAAGCTGATAGGGGCACTCTAGCGATATCCCAATTCGTCGGTCACTACTGACGTATGTCTCCGTTCCCTCCTTCAGGGAACGAGGGTTACATACGTAACCGAGACGTTTTTACTGAAGAACAAATACAGATTATAACTTCTGGAATTACAAAATTAATATACTATAATATACTAATATAATATCATTAATAATCTTTCTTTCTTTCTTTCTTTCTTTCTTTCTAAAGATTTATGGCTGTAAAAGCGATAACATGGAGAAGCCTGTTATCACCAATTTTGCATTGTTGGACGTTGTTAAAAATCATCGTGTGGTGGTGAGGACACTTTTTTTAAATTTAGTTTTGTTTTACCTCATTAGTTTTCCACAATTTATTAATAGTATTTTTTAAACATATATCAATGAAACTCTCTCTCTATGTGTGTGTGTCAGAACTGCTCTGTGGCAGTGTGTGCCGTGTTCAGCTGTGACGTCAATCTCATAAAGAATGATTGGAAACTCTATTATATATCTGGAAATGTGAGCTCTGGATGGATTGAGCAGGTATCTGACTTTTAAAGCTAATTCATATCACAGAACACACACACACACACACACACACACACACACACACACACACACACACACACACATACATACATATACACAAACATACAAATAAACATATATATATATAATATATATATATATATATATATATATATAATATATATTATGGCTGTCAACATTAAAGTGTTAACTCATGTGATTAATTCAAATCCTTTACACGTTAAAATAATTTAATGCACACACACAAAAAAAAAGGTATGTGAAATTGTGTCATAACGTAATTTATGTCACGCAGTTAGATGCTCTTAAAGCCCATGCTGATTATATCAGAGATGGCAGAGAGAATCATTCATTCCATTTATTTAATTCATTTAATATAAATTAAATAAATAAAGTGCCCTCTCATGGTATACGAACAGTGCTTACACTGGCGTGTTCATTGGTCGGGCATGAACCAATAAAACGGCTTCACCCCCCACCCCCGTTCTGCTTTCTCACGTTTGCTTTCTAGCGCTCAAGTCAGTTTTGCAACAGAAATATCGCAAAAACAGTAGCAAAAGTCAAAGCGCCAGGAAATTAACTTGTTCTGCCAGATATGAGTTGTAAGCGCCGACTTGAAGCTGTACAGCGAAACTGAAGTAAAGTGCAAAAGTAAATATGTCTTACACATTTGTGTCTGTCATTTTGTTTATGTGAATGCCATTTTACACATTTGTAAATATTAATCTGCAACTACAACTTCGTAACACAGGTGTTTTGATTGTTGTCTGTGTGTGCAAATCGAAACATTCAGCTTTTCACATCAGGGCTGTGAGTGTAAATTTCAATTTACAAATACAAATATTAATACGACAAGTTCTCACATTCAAATCAGCAACCTCTCTGGTTTTTGCTACTGATTTACCTTCATACTGGACGTACTGATCGCACATTGTATTCATGCACAGAAACATTTCAGTACATTCACATTTTCACACACATTCAGGATAATGTTTGGATTTGTCCTGTGTATGTTGCTGTGGACTTTAGTATATATGCAGGTCAATGGCATCTCTATGTGGTCCTGTTCAGTATCACAACTTGATTTGTCTGAAATGTAAACAACTCTTTGCTGTTGCACATACTATACACTGTGAATTCTGAAACGTTTTTGCTCTGATTTTTATTTTATTTTTATGTGCAATTAAAGGGATAGTTCACCCAACAATGAAAATTTGATGTTTATCTGCTTACCCCCAGGGCATCCAAGATGTAGAGGACTTTTTTTCTTCAGTCGAACGCAAATTATGATTTTTAACTGCAACCGCTGCCGTCTGTCATTCAAATAATAGCAGTGATTGGGAACTTGAACAATAAGAGTCGAAAAAACTTCTATAGACAATCCAAATTAAACCCTGCGGCTCGTGACGGCACATTGATGTCCTAAGACACGAAACGATCGGTTTGTGCGAGAAACCAAACAGTATTTATATAATTTTTTACCTCTAATACACCACTATGTCCAACTCTGTTCAGCTTCCTGTTAGTGAGGTCAAAAAACGTGTTCTGGTGACGGAAGTGATGTCTCGCCCATATACTTCAATGAGCGTGAGACATCACTTCCGTTGTCAGAGCGATCAGACCTGACTAGCCGGAAGCTGAACGAAGTTGGACATAGTGGTGTATTAGAGGTAAAAAATTATATAAATACTGTTTGGTTTCTCGCACAAACCGATCGTTTCGTGTCTTAGGACATCAATGTGCCGTCACGAGCCGCAGGGGTTTAATTTTGATTTGTCTATGGACGTTTTTTCGACTCTTATTGTTCAAGTTCCCAATCACTGCTATTATTTGACTGACAGACGGCAGCGGTTGCAGTTAAAAATCATAATTTGCATTCGACTGAAGAAAAAAAGTCACCTACATCTTGGATGCACTGGGGGTAAGCAGATAAACATCGAATTTTCATTTTTGGGTGAACTATCCCTTTAATCTATTGACATATGAGAGAGAGAGAGAGAGAGAGAGAGAGAGAGAGCTCAGTTTAACTGCTCAGAACAAACAAGAGACTCATGAACAACCATCACAAAACAAAAAAACAGTCGTAGATCATTCAGGTAACCACACACAGTATAAAGATTCAATGGTTCACATACTTTTGAGTGTGGTTATTTTAATAAATTCAGCTATATATTTTTTTTTTTTTTTTGTCTTATGGATTATATGTAACCATCTTTTATGTAAAATATCTTACTGAGGATAGTACTAAATAAAAAATAACATGCATTTTGCATGATGTCTCTTATTTTGTTAAAATTATTCACATTTTCAAAGATTCTGCAAGTGGTTCACATACTTTTTCTTGCAACTGTATGTATATATATATATATATATATATATATATATATATATATATATATATATATATATATAATTCATAATTCATAATTGTTTGATCATTTCTTATTGTCATATTCTGTGTCTCTCTTAGACTGGACTCAGAGCTGCTGTGTTTGAGTTGATCAGTTCAGTGTCTCTGGATTATGACAAGAGCAAATATATTTTCTTTTCCTCTGATTCTCAAGGCACTGCACCGTCTCTCCAGGTGATTCAGTGATCGTTCATGTCAAGTCTAATAACTGTAAAAATAACTCTCAAAACACTGCTCTGTTTGAAAGAATCTATAACTGCAGTCTACTGTTTTTATAGCTTATGATTTGTTCATTTGTTCTGTATATTTCTCTTATTTTTTCACACCACATAATTTTTCTCTTTTTGATTCTTGCAAATATATTGAAAATTGCACTTTCACACATATAAGTCCTGTGAAACGTACAGTATATGTATACGTACTATGAAAACACACTTGTGCAAAGTAAACTTTGCACAAGTGTGTTTTCATAGTAAGTCACAGTATTTCTTTTAAATTAGTATTAAAGAAATGCCACAGAGACAAAAGTACTTACACTACCACCTAGACTGCATTTATTTGACCAAAAAGAGAGAAGGATGTGCATCATACACACACTAAAGCAGATGCATTATAACAAAAGTAGGGCTGGAAGATTATGGCCTAAAATCAAAACCTTGATTAATTGAATATTTTACCTCGCTTACGATTAACGGTTGAACGGTTATTTTGTTTCAGTTTTTTTGTTTTTGTTTGCCATCATAGTTCACTTACAAGGTTTGTACATTAAATATGATTGACTATTAAAAGTGTGATATTTTTTCCTATTGAAAGAGTGATCTGACATAAAATAACTGCTGAAAGTGAGATCTTATCTATGAGTCGTAATATTTCTTACAGATTTCTGCTCATTGTAAATTATATAAAGATAAATTAGGAAAGTACCAGTACGTAATGAGAGTGATTGTGTGTGTGAAATAGTTATACTGTCTCTCTATTAATTGTGAAGTTGTGGGTTATAAATAGTTCCTTCAAAAGTAGAAAATATATGCTATAATAACTTTTGAGTTTCTAAGCTACTTTAGTGATAAATCACAGGACAGTTTGACAACTAGTTTCTGCGTTCCTCTCAGTGTGCGCGATCTTCACGATTTGCGCAGCTACTGTTTGTGTGAGTGTTCATGCCACAATGCAGCTGCGTGAGCATGGTAGCTTGATCTATAGTAATACACATACAATCGTCTAAAATCACTTGAATGTCCTAACTGGCAAACCTTAAAACACGTACATGTTTAGTGAAGAGGCAAGTCTCACCGCTCTCGCCCTGTCTCTGTGTGTTGACTCGCCATTTATGTTGCTTTCATGCCACTGACTGGACGGGGCAGAGTCACATGGCTACACACGCGGTAGTATGTTTTTAACAGAATGAAAAAAAATGAAATAACCGACATGGAAAAATTACGTTGGTTAGAGGTTCTGAATTTCGATTTCGAATACTTTTCGATTAATCATCCAGCCCTAAACAAAGGATTGTTAATAGTAATTAAATAACCATGTTTAATCTTGCTTAGTTAGGCTGTACGTGTCATCCTTTGGTCTAACCTACTCAAGTGTCCAGTGACAGAATTGAAATGTCATATCTATCATTGAATTCAGTGTAGTAATATCATTCACAAATAGTATTTATCCATTATTTAACCCAAATTATAATCTATAATTAATTATAATCTATTATAATTATCTATTGTTTGACATGGAACATCTTTGCGAGTTACAATGAGATCACTTCTGACTGCACTTAAAATTCACTTGCTCACATTTTTGTTTTTCACTTTGTAGATTAACACTCAAGTGGAGGTGTATGAGGAGGTGAACCTGACCAAAGAGATCATTGGAGGAGTGATAGGAGGACTGCTGCTACTGGCTCTCATCACAGCGGTCCTCTTTAAGGTATATCGCCTTCATAAAATCACTTTCAGTCCCTCACACATTCACCTTAATACACAATCTATATTTTTTAATGCTTACAGCATATTACTGCATGTTTTCTCTTTACAAGGCTGGGTTCTTCAAAAGCCAGTACAAGCAGATGCTGCAGGAGGCGCAGGGGGATGCAGGAGGAGAGCCAGACATGACACAATAATGTGCATTCAAACAGTTATAAGATATGTATGTACTGATTGTGTTTTTTGGGTTTGAGAATGAAACATGAATATATTTAAAACCCCATTGACTGATTTAGAACACTTTATTTAAATGATAACTGTACAATTTTGAAGTTACTTCAGATTACGCATCATCTTATCAGTGAGCAGAGCGAGTTACCAAAGTATTTATAGCATGCCAAATATTTGACTTCCTTCTTTGTTATGGAAACTTATAATGAACTGTATGAACTGTAGCAGAAATATTAGAATTATTGGAGGATCTTTTTCTCACTGTTTTTTTATTTTCTACTGAAGCTTGTTTCCACAGCACAGAATTAAAAAAAATACAAAAGGTAATTTAGACTTTTTTTCTCACAATTCTGACTTTTGTAAACTTTTTCTCCGAATTGCGAGATATAAACTCACAATTCAGAGAAAAAAAGTTACAGTTGCGACATATAAAATCCAGTTCTGAGGAAAAATTACAATTCTATCATAATTCTGACTTTTTCATTTGCAATTGCGAGTTTATGTATCGCAATTCAGAGAAAATTCAGATATAAACTTGCAATTCTGAGAAATAAAGACAATTGTGTGACATACAAGTTTGCAGTTAGCTTTTTTATTTGTTATTGAGTGGCAGAAACAAGATTCCGTAGTTTTATCATCTCATTTCTTCAAATTTTCATAATAGGGATTTGCACTGGGTGTGAAATTAATGTTTAATCAATGAATTTAATGTTTTCTGCTTTATATAAAGATGTTGTTTGATTTGCTTTTTTTTTTTTTTTTTTGGCACGTTGGCAAGGAAATTAAAATAAATTTAGATTAAATAATTTTGGCATTATCCATTACACTTATTTTTATGTCATTTGTATGCATACCTTAAATAAAAATTTAAGTATGAAGGTAAGTTAGGAAATTCTGTGATTTGTGGTGTTTGTGAGACTGAGGTGTCAGATTTAATTGCAGCAAACCCAACAACTACCTAAAACCTTGGTTTATTTATTTATTTATTTTATAAATCAATGTAGAAAGACACATTAGAATGTACTGAAAACATTTTATAGATAAACACTCAATGCAAAGTCCCATATTTCCTTATATTTTATAGCCTAAACTAAACTCAACACCATAAACATCATACAAGTGAATATAGGAGTGAATTATTAAACTATTGTTACAGTTTACTTGGTGACAGAATAAATAAATCACTTTGAAAATATGTACTGGAAAAAAAAAAAGGTCTAGTTGACCTACTCCATGTACTGGGTTAAAATGTTGTTCAAGTTGTGAAGAACATGCAAAAATGCATCCTATGAGTGTAAAAGGGTCCTGTTGCCATGTAGATAAGGGGAGAAAACAGGATATCAACATTAGTAAAAAGTGGCGGAAGTGTCTAGTCTCGTAACGTACTGCAACTGTTACGATCTGACAGTGTAACCAGTTTTATCCTAGTGTGTTGTGCAGATCACTGTGATATTTATGGCTTAGGGTATTTGAGAGTGAGCTAACTTTGGCCTTTTTTAGTAATTTTAAACATGCTGCTGTATTCTTTATTGTTGTTGGGATGATTCAGATTCAGACTCTGATCATACACTACTACTGCAAATTTCCGTAAATCTGAATGGATATGCTCCACACCATCTGGTTAGCAACTGAAACAATTGCCGTAACTCATTATCTGCAAATTAAGTCATCATTAAATCACCAGGTGTAAATGGGTATGTGTCTCCCTCGTCTACTTCTGATCCAGTGAGTATAAAATAGCACCTGTGAATAACACCATCCTCTTCTTGTCTTAAGGAGACCAGAGCAGGAATGCCTGAAGCATGGCAAAGGGATGCAGCGTCTTGCTCCCTATTCTCAGGGAACCATGGTTACATGCGTAACCGGAGACGTTACCTTTCGAAAGGGAACTCGTGCTGCATCCCCTAGGAGTTGCTATGGGGAACGGAATAGTGCCTTAATGGCTGTGCTAAGTCAAATGCTTTGTCCAAACACCCACACTTGCGGTCTTGGCCACTTGAAAGCTCATGCATGCGACAGGAAGTAAGTTCGCAAGACTGTCTTAAAAATGCCCAAGTGCAGTGCCTTTAATGCACACTAAACCCACACTATCTTGAATACCGCTTCTGAGTAGTATTCAAGGCTAAGCATATCCCATCATGCATTATGTTCGGGAACTCACATGCCCCGAAATCGCGAGATGTCAGGGAAAACATACAGTACGACTGTAAGTTAAATTGATTATACTGTATAATTTTGTTAGTAAAATATAAAGTGTTGTGCATTTTATTGATGCAAAGATGAGTAGGCTATGTGTATTTTGTACATTTGCAACTGCTGTTTATCACTTAAAGAAGCACCACAATTTTAAAATTGGTAGTTAGCGACCAATGAACAGACATTTAGAGCTGTATTTTAAAATGCAAAGTACTGAGAATAATAATTTTAAAAAAGCTGTAAACGCTTGCATTTTTTTTGCAAGACTATAAGTATGTCCCATCAGGCAATCAAATGTTCTACACACAATTGCAGTCTTCACGCCCACTTGACCACTTGAGCCAAATATAGGAACTATGTCATACAAGTAAACAAGTGGTTAAGTGCAAAGACTGCAAGTGTGGGTTTTTGGACAAGGCTAAAGACTCAAAGCGTCTTCATCCTTAGGCTTAGGGTGTTTTGTTAAACCCATTGTTTAGCTTCCGCTGGTAATGGGCACTCGTCCAACATAAGCAATGTCATACATCTCAGTCCAGAAGAGGGAAGGAAGTTAGTAATGGAAGAACATAAAAAAATAAGGCTGTGTCGCAAATGGAACCCTAAGACCTGCAATTTTTTCTTCTGAATTCAGACTTTTGTGATGTAATGGCACTTTGACTGTTGGGTAGAAGTCTGCTGTCGAGCTCGCCTCAGTTTGGACTCTGCAAAAATGCACCTCGAGGGTGCATCTCAAACGGGGCGCTTGCGAGCACCCTTCTGAAACCTACAAACAGTGTTGTGGACTTAATGGACACACATTGTTAGTCCACAAGGCCACAAGTGTGCATAATGTGTACCATTTGGAACAGGACCCTCCATTCTCAAATTTATGCAAATAAGGGGCAGAAAACACAGCATGGCAGCAAATAGCTGCAGGTTTAGGTAATGGCTCATGTGTCTAAAATATGAATATTGTGACTGGATTATTTGTGTAAATTTTATTATTTACACATCGGATGCATTGCCGTTTTAGATGCTTTTGTTGTAAATAAACAGGCTTACAAAAGTTTATTAAACTTGCACTGTGTTTTGTGCATTTAGAAAGAAAGCTTGCATCTTTCTAACTATAATCGTGTATATATGATGATTAGATTGGCTGTGTGCTGGAAAAGCCTAGGTTAAACAGACTCGCTACAGACACCATCATCAGCTTCAGTTATGCTTACTATTTGCAAATAGAGGTTAAAAATCCACAACCATACACCACATAGCAAATATGTCTCTTCTAAATACTTTTCTTGGACAGCTCTATTGGCATCTGGTTATTGAGTATTTAATGAGTTCGTAAACAACAATGTGGGTAATTTTTTTTTTTTTTTTTAGATTTAATTCAATAAATAAATATGTATTCTGTGTATTTAATAACTTTTTATTAATTTTATCTTGAGCATTCTCTTATGCTTCATCTTTCTTGAATGTACTCATTTCCTCTTTATCAAATAGGTTTTTCCTTTTTAGTTAGATGCTCCCCCACCTTTTTTTTTTTTTTTTACATCTGAACCACCTCTAGGACTCTTCTCTTCTCTCACCTCATAAGTCCTCCATATCTACATTTGACAGGTTACAATGGACCACAAGTTCTGTATTAGATTGTACATCTTCTGTGGTAAGTCTTTTATTACGTATTTGTTATTTTGTAACACATAGTCACTACCTCAATAGCTGTTTATTTCCTCTCTGTTAGCCTTCTTGTGTTGCAAGTCTTAAGCCTTTTTTTCCCCTTCTTGTACAATTGTAATCAGTGAGTGGCAATAAGATACTTTAAAATTAACTAGTTACATAATCTAGCCAGGTACATTCTCTTAATATTTTTATTTGTTATTTGTTAAAAACTACAGCTGTTAAAAATGCATTCCAATAATCATGTTGTACATGAATAGATGGATGAGTGATTTAAAAAGAAAACTCATAGGAACTATGTTTAAAGCTTTTACAGTTTTGTTTTACTGTAAATTTACAATTACTCAACATTCCGAAACACTGTTGATCATAAGACATTAGACACATCTAATTTTAGACAGCCTTGTGAGTTAAAAACCTTGACAATCTTTCAAATGTTATAGCATATATATATATATATATATATATATATATATATATATATATATATATATATATATTGTGAACAGACATATGATAGGGATGAAGATAAAAAAGTCCTTTCTAGGCAAGAACAAACATCAATAAGTGTGAACTTTTTTTTAAATGCCCTCTCATCTAATTCTGACTCATATGTTCACACATATGTTGCACGCATTAAAACATGCATCTACGAAAATAGCACTGCAAAATCTATAACTCAACTCAACTCAAATGCCCTTGACAGCTTTTCATATATTAATATGTTCTGAAATGTAAAACAATTACATTTAAGAGGAACCAAACAAACTAAAGTTTTTTAGGCTCAAGGCCTAAACAGAATTTGGAGTTTTTACTTTTTTTCTTTTCTTTTCTTTTCTTTTCTTTTCTTTTCTTTTCTTTTCTTTTCTTTTCTTTTTTTTTAATGTTACAAAATATTTTTATGTTATCTTATTACATAATTGCCTTTATTGGTGCTACACAGTGAAATGACCAGCAGCTGCTGAACTGGCATCTGTTACTATAGAATATATTTTAGCATGGCTGTAATGTTGTATTGACCAATCAGCAAACAATATTTCAATTGTAAAATTACAGTTTCTAGTTAGTAATTCAGTCTTTTTTTTATCACTTCTGAACACTTAAGCATCTCAGTCGGTGATGGCTTTTAACATTGATCCTGTTACCTGGAAAAACTTCACTTTGCCTTCACCTTCACAGAGTCAAAATGTTGCCTTTGGCTATAAGGTGATACAGAAAGACACAAGGTGAGAGCAACATAACCACTGAAAAAAGGGGGGTGGGGGGTCTGCATTGTTTGGAAAGCACATTTACCACTTCCAGTACTCACCACACTGCCCAATGAGACATGAAAAGAACCCGCCTTACTAATAGTCAGTCAACTGCTATTGTTTGTTTTGTTTTAAAGTGATCTTTAGGTGTAAATTAGAAATAGATGCTACTACATTGAGAAAAACCCAGATTATAGATTTCGTGCTTCATTGTCCATATTGAAGAATTATACTAGTTATCGAAGTGTTTAGTTTGTTTGATTTCTGAATCATCATTGTCAAATTGTCTCTTTTGTTGCAAAATGTCCTTTTAAGGCAAGAGCAAACTTCAACAAGTGTGAACTTCCTTTAAATGACATATTGGTCTATTTCTGCCATGCATGACCTTTCTGCTTTCACACATTGCCCACATTCAAACATGCATCTATGCGAAAAACACAGCAAAAAATAACTCAAATGCACATGACAACATTTCGCATATTAATATATTCATAGTGAAAAACAATTACACTTAAGAGGAAACCAAACAAACTAAAGCTTTTGGTTAGACACAATGAATACATTCACAGTGTAACAAGGCCTTGTCCTACCCACATACAATGGTACCGACACCCATGGATTCTATTGAAATCAAAAGTAGTATCAAAAAAGTTGCCCATTTTTACCTTAAAGGTACAATGTGAAAATTTTAGGAGGATCTATTGGCAGAAATGCAATATAATATACATAAGTATGTATGTGGTGTAAAAAGAGCTTATATAATGAACCATTAAGTTTTTATTACCTTAGAATGAGCCATTTCTTTTTTAATACACCGTAGGTCCCCTTACATGTTAGTCGCCATTTTGTGCCGACATGTTTCTACAGCAGCCCTAAACAGACAAACTGCTCTTCAGAGCGTGTTTGCTTGACTGGCTACTCTATTCTGTCTCAGACGAAAAACTTTACACTCTGCACCTTTAAAACTATTTCTCATTGCCATTTAAAGAGAGTTCATTCAAACATTAATGCCATCATTCACTCACCCTCATGCCATTCTAGACCAATAATCTGCTGTAGAACACAAAAGAAGATGTAAGACAAACTCAGTCACCATTATCTTTATTGTATGGAAAAAAGATGTAATGAAAGTGACTGGTTACTAAGCCTGTCATTCTGCTTAAAGGTGCTAAAGAGGATCTTTTCATCGACTGAGAAACCAAAGACTGTTACTGAGTTTTTTAAATGAGCGCATGCGTAAGAACAACCCCCCTCCTTCACAGCTCATTTCATGGGAATGCCTCCCAAAACTCATGCATGAGTATTGGAACATGAGTGTTTACCACCGGCATTCGCTCACTGTGTTGTGTTTTTTGGATTCATTATGTTGGACTCACCGCAGGTAACTCATAATCTGCACTTGTTACTCCTGTCTCCTGACAAAAACACTGCATGCGGCGCCTGTAGAGTGTGGAAAGATACTGGAGCGCGCAGCCATGCTTGTCTCTCACAAGGAACGTCATGGCAGTGATGGACAAGCCAGAGCGCCAATCGTTTACGCAATGATTGCATAAACGATTGGCTGATGTTTTTAAGGCCCTACCTCGTGCACAGATGATGTATATTAATATTATCCCTTTCCGTGTACCTAATAAATAGTCCTTTATCAGTTAGTAAAGACAGTTTCAAGTAATATTGCAAAAATGTACAAAACAAAACATCCTCTTTAGCACCTTTAACATCTCCTTTTGTGTTCCACAGAAGAAAGTCAGTCATACAGGTTTGGAACGACATGAGGGTCAGTAAATGACAAAAACAGTAAATTAATAAATAAATAAATAATGGTGAACTATCTTTGTCCAAATGGTGAAAAATCGCATATTATTTTTATACTACATTAAATCTGTAATTGATTGCAGTGTGCACCTTAAGCCATTAGCGGCCACTGACAGGACTTTGCTGGGCTTTGCAACATCTAAATCTCTCTAACCAGGGCACAGTTTTTATACATTTTTCTTTCTAAAACAGTGTAAGATCTACCCCTACAGTTCTTTTCCATGATCTCATTTACAGGGGATCTTTTCCCTTTCTCCTCTTTGAGTCTCCCATGTACTCTCCAACATTTTCACCACAGTCACTTCACCAATCAAACTGCAGGTGTTGCTTATGCAAGAGATATTTCTCTTTGTAAGGGCGGTCGACTGCCAACTACTTTTAACGTAATTTCTCATGGTGGAATTCTCCCACAGGCAAAATGAAACATTGTAGCAAACACAATCAACACTCCCCAGAGGCAAGAAGCCTTCACATGACACGCTTAACAATGATATTTTTCATTTCACAGCCATCTGTTGTCTGGTGGAAAATTACCAGCAAAATATGCTTAGTGGCCAAGTTAACTTCTCAGACACATCTGACTAGGGCTGTAACAATTCACTCGTTTTCTCAATGCATCACTTATGAATCCTGACGATGCATATGTATCAATCTCGAAACATGTTTTTTAAATCGCGAATCATTAATAAGCGATGTAAAATGCTAAGAATCAAATTAATTGCTACTCTATGGTGATTCTGTGCTTTAAAATACCTAAAAATTAAATTACTACATGCACAAATTGATGGAGACGTTGTGCGCCGTCATTCATGTACATACAGCTCTCCTTCACAGATACGCACTGCACTCTTTACCGCTTTTCACTGGATTGCGCTCGCGCTCCGTCCGTAGCTCTCATCAACACCTTTTTGAGCAGCCCACGTTTGAGCTTTCCTCAGGATGGCCACTGCTATTCACATGAGCAGATGACAGCTCTCTTATGCATGGATGGAGCAAACACATAATGTAAGTGTCTAAATGCATAAGCATAGTTCCAATGAACAATAAAAAAATGTAACTTTATGTTGTTAAACTGAATGTGCGAAATAACTACAACATTAACAATAGACCCTTTTACAGCCCACGTGATCAAATAGTTGTGCGCGCATTTTGGCAACGGAAGTGGTGTTGTTGCCTATTGGTTTTAACGTGTTAGCAACTCTGAAAGTTTTTCAGGGCTCTCAAGTGTAACGCACTGAGCGTGACAGTCACTCATTTCGGTCTTTTTTCAAGCACTACCACCACCAGGGGCGTAGCAACCGGGGGGGACGGGGGGGACACGTCCCCCGCACTTTTAGAAACAGGTGATTCTGACCCCTGCTATTTTTTATTTTTTGGGATCCAGCGTGAATATTTCCGGCACCGGCAGTGTTCTCTGATTTGTTACTTAGATTTCAGTGAACTAACATTCAGCCAATCACAGAGCGAATCATCTCTTGGGCGCGTCTGCTATGAGCTTCAAATCTCTTGTTGCTGTTGTGAGTTTTCGTTCGTTCATTCACTTTGCTATCAGGCCGTCTGGGATAAAATGCACCCCAGAAAAAAGCAAAGGACGATTACATCCTTTTTTCAAACACACACTGTAAGTATGTTACAGTATGTTGCAATGACACAAATCACGCAATAAAGTTTTCATGTTATGATTTAAACTGTTACTGTAACGTCAAAAGACAACAGAACCCGTATGGACCTCGTCACGTCGCGTATAAAAGCGTCTGCTAAATGAGACGTAACAAATTATTGGTTTCTTCTGTCTTTTGTTGCCAACGTGCTGCTCGCGGAGTAGAATTATCCTTTCACAATAAATCAAAATTGTTTTGAACCGAATATCTTAAAATACTTTATCAAATTTAAAATATATATATTTTTATACTTTATGTAAATATTCTACTTTATGTCCTAACTGGTCTGTAGGAAAGGCAGGCTGTGACGTCACTGACAGAGAGGGGACAGTTGCTCAACCTCTCCAGAATGTGTACAGGTGCGATTTGTATAAAAAAAGCAGATTGACTATTTTAAGGCAGTGTTTTCTTAATTGGAACTGCTTGCCAACATTTTAAGGAATTACACATCAATTTAATTCCTTAAAACAAAAGATCAACCATCAATCACCTTTATTTAGTGCTTTTAATAATACAGATTGTGTCAAAGCACTGAACAGTATCAAATAGGAGAATAGAGTAATTTATAATGACAAGATTAAACACTGAATTTCCAGTTTAAGGCATTTTATTATTGAATGCAGAGACGTCATTGTCTAGGTCAGCTCAGTTTAAATAGGATCTGTGCAATCAAATCAACGATAATCGCTAGAAAAAAAAGATAACATTTTCTATTTTATGTTCAAACTGTTAAATAAAATTAGTTTTATGTATAAAGGCTGTTTGTTCCAATAGTGTTAACTACTGTATTAATTAATGTATAATTATAATTATATTAATTAATGTATATTAATGTATAATTCAGTTTGGAAGTTTTGATTAAAAATCTCACTTCGATCTTGAAAATATTAAAAACTTGTAAATATATTTTTTTAGGTGTTATTGATATATTTTCATAAAATGTATGCTGTATAAAATTACTGTAGATGTAATCTGTATACTCATTTAACACAACTATTAAGAAGTAAGAAAAGTTATTGTTCAAACGTAGTGTAACTGAAATATTTTAAATATCATAAAATATCTTTATCTAAATAAAGTATAGGTGGTCTCACATTGGTCTCAAAGTCCTGCAGTATTTTTAAATTTTGAGGATGATTTCACAAAAATAGGTTCCTGTAAGCTATCACGGCATGTTCCCAAAATTGCCACTAGGGTGCTGTAAAATGCCAATTGGTATTCTATTTAGAATTTATTATTATGAATATCAGCTTTGGGTCACATCACCATACAGCTGTCCCCCCCACTTTTAAAATGGCTGCTACGCCCCTGCCCGCCACACATTGTATTTTGCACGCAGAAAAACTATTTTTCATATATTTAATATGCCGCTGTGCCGGGCAGGAATCAAGCGCGTCTCCCCTGGAGTAGTCTACCACTTATCAGCCAATCAAAAAAAGAAAGAGGCTACACAGTAGCCAATCAGAAAATAGCACTATTGTATCCGGGTAAGATTTAACGCAACAACCAATGAAAAAAAAGCACATCCTGGAATTGTTCGCCATCATCCTCGTTAACCCACAGAGGAAAACAGCTCTGAGCATCACTTTGAGCACAGAATAAGTCATGATCTCCTATTTTAATGTTACAAATTCACAGCTTGTTTGACACAAACAATGACAACTTGACTGCTGTTAGAGAATGTTTCCCAGATAATCAGCATTAGTTTTTCGTGAGTGTCTGAACTTAGTCAACAGTTTTACAGCCTGTTCACTGAAAACACCTGCTCATAGTCTAGACCTAGTTATATTTCCGTTATCACACGATGACTGACATTTTGTCACATTAAACATCTCTCTCTCCAAATAGGCTTAATAATTTTATTAGCACTAAATAAATTATAGTGTATTACATCGTCGATGTTATTGGTCACTTTAAAAATCATGTCATGTTGTTGGATATTTGTCATTCTTACCTGTCTTTAAAACTTGAGAGCCCTGGTTTATGTATATATATCTGGTCACTGTATTTGGCCATCTGCCAACGTCTTCTATCCACTCGACTACACGGATCTAATAGCCGGATACCATTTGATAAAGTCAACTTTTTAAAATAACTTTATCTGTCTGTGTTCCTTAATCTGCTCATGAAGCTGTAGATATATATATCACTTTCGGAGTTGCTAACACGTTAGAACCTATGGGGAACAACACCACTTCCGTTGCCAAAATGCGCGCGCATACGTTGCTATGTCATCATTGTGTACAAACAGTAAAAGGGTCTATACTGAAATAAGAGCGCATGGTTTATCTATCAGATGCACATTAAAGTTGTGTTCGTTACTATAACAACAGTAGATACCCAGCGCGTTTTCGGAATCATCGTAAAACAGGAATATGTTCCATATAAAGAGAACAAAGCGTGCTTTGTTTGGGATGCATTTCAATAACCCTATGAATGCATATTAAAATGCAGAATCGAATCAAATTAATCAAATCGCATCGAATTTTAATGTGAATCATCTCAAATTGAATTGTTTTGAATTTGCAAAAATCGTTCTTGAGTTGAATCGAATACCAATGAATCGTAAATCAAATCAATTCGCAGTCTACCCAAAGATTCACAGCCCTAAATCGAACCCTTATAGTCACATAGGCCAAGAGGCCTCAAAACACTTCTAGCTTTTATAGTAAGCAAACTAATTCTACAATTGTTTTTTATAAGATAGATAAAATACTCAGTCAGATACCAACAGTACATTTCTTGGACAGCTCACTTATCTAACAGACACATTTTAGGTTTTAGTCTAGAAACAAACTTGTGAGTTGAATTTAAAACATGTACAGTTTACGTGTCTCAAGGAACATGATTGTAAAACACTGGAGTAACCATTACTCATTCTTAAAAACCTTGTAAAAATTCACTTAAATTTGTTCTGGGTTTGTGGCAGCTCTGCTCAGTTTCAGTACAGCTGCGAACTGGAGGAACTGTACTGATGTGAAGCTCAGAGAAGTCTGCCATCTGGTAAAGTAGTGCAAAAATGTGGTTACACATGTGAGCAACACTGCAACACAGCGACAGCTACAGTGGAACAGTGTGACAGGGTTGTAGTCCCTTAACACAATCTGTAAAGATTAACTGATGACAAAATAATAAATGAATAACCCCAAATAGATAGGATATATGCATAAACAAGACAAGACATCTTTCCTTATAAAGTGTTAAACTTTTCCACTGAATAGATTCATTATCCTTACATTTCTATAAATGTAGAAATTTATAGAAACTTCATTTTAAAATATGAACAATAAATCCATCATTCAGTTCTATAGGTTTGTCTGCCTACTCTCCAGCTATGTGACTTCTCTGACTTCCTCATAGATCTGAAACGACTCGCCCTCAAGCTGATCTCTCCTGTCATCCTTATGTGAAACTGAAAAAAATGCACAAAATTAGTGACATTCACAGTGAACCAGAAGATCGGGAAATGTTTAATAGATAGAAAACGTCTCAGGTTACGGATGTAACCCTGGTTCCCTGAGTAAGGGAACGAGACGCTGCGTGAAACGCATTGGGAACCTTCTGCGTGATATCGTCATTGAAGCACTCCTGTATCCAACCAATCGTGTAACGAGACGTCAGAGGCGGGTGACGTCACGGACCAGGAAACTATAAAGCATGCCCGGATGCAGAGACAGTAGCTTCTGTGGAAAATCTGAAGCAAGCTCTCGCAAGCATGCAGGGGTACGGCGAGAGACGCAGCGTCTCGTTCCCTTACTCAGGGAACCAGGGTTACATCCGTAACCCGAGACGTTCCCTTTCGTGGGAACTATCGACGCTGCGTGAAACGCATTGGGAACGCAATCCCAACTGTGCCGTACTTCAAATGCTTGTTATGTTAGCTCGACAGTACGGAGGACCCCGGAGTGGAGCCCACATCAAGGTTATAATATTTGATAAATGTGTGCTGGCTTGACCATCCAGCTGCATCACAAACGTCACTCATAGAGACGCCAGACATCAAAGCTCTTGATGCTGCCATACCCCTTGTGGAATGAGCGCGGACGTTAAAGGGAGAGGACTGTCCGACCACTTTATATGCAAGTGAGATGGCCTCAACCACCCACTTGCTCATCCTCTGCTTGGACGCCGGTCCACCTTTATTTGGAGAACCGTAACAGACGAACAATTGCTCTGTTTTACGCCACAGGGCAGCTCTGTGGACATAAACGTCCAAAGCCCTCACTGGGCAAAGCAGATTTAGTTTTTCCTGATCCGAGGATATAAAAGGAGGAGGATGAAAAGCTTGAAGCACAATGGGACCCGGGACATTGGTGGGGACCTTAGGCACATAGCCAGGTCTAGCATGAAGAAATGCCCTCACCATTCCAGGAGCGAACTCCAGATACGAGGGGGCCACTGAAAGGGCCTGAAGATCTCCAATTCTTTTTAGAGAAAAAAATCGTCTTTAAAGTCAGAAACTTTGCAGACACCTCCTCCAGCGGTTCAAAGGGAGCCTCAGCTAACCCACGTAGAACCACTGATAAGTCCCAGACCGGGGTCCTTGTGCGCACTGGAGGCCTCAGCCTCAGTGTACCACGGAGGAAGCGTGACACGAGGGGGTCTCGACCGACCGAGGAATCCCCCCCAACATGATAGGCTGATATAGCCGCAACATAAACCTTCAAGGTTGAATAGGATAAGCCCTCCGAGAATTTTTCTTGGAGAAAAGATAGCACAAAGCTGATAGGAGCACGGACAGGGTCCGTTTCATGTTGTCTACACCAGGTAGAGAATAGATTCCACTTATAAGAGTAAAGCTTCCTCGTGGAGGGAGCCCTGGAGCTAAGTATGGTCTCAACAACCTCAGATGAGAGACCAGCTTCTATGAACCTGTCCCCCTCAGAGGCCAGGCCCATAGTTTCCATAGTTCTGGGCGGGGATGTATTATCGCGCCGCCCGCCTGAGATAGAAGATCCTGTCTCAAGGGGAGCTCCATCGGAGCGCCGTCTATCATGGACACCAAGTCCGAGAACCATATGCGGGTCGGCCAGTATGGGGCCACCAGTATCAGGCTGACCCCTTCCTGGCGTACTTTCTCCAGGACTCGTGGGAGCAGAGCGAACGGGGGAAATGCGTACAGACGTAGCCTCGGCCACGTCTGTACCATGGCATCCAGACCCAGGGGTGCTGGATGCGTGAGGGAGTACCAGAGCGGACACTGGGTTGACTCTCCCGAAGCAAACAGGTCTACTTGTGCTTGACCAAAGTTTTTCCAAATGAGATCCACCACTTCTGGATGGAGTCTCCACTCCCTGGGCCTCGGCCCCTGCCTCGACAGGGCGTCCGCCCCCACATTCTGACTCCCGGGGATATAGGCTGCCTTCAACGAAAGCAGCTTCCCCTGAGACCACAGGAGGATCCGACGGGCCAAGTAATTTAGTTGGCGAGACCGTAGACCCCCCTGATGGTTTATATAAGAGACCACTGACATATTGTCTGTGCGGACCAGCACATGATGGTCTCTCAGGTCTGGGAGAAAGTGTTTTAGTGCTAGAAACACCGCCATCATCTCCAGCCGATTTATATGCCAGGAGAGATGATGGTCCTCCCAAAGACCCTGAGCTGAGCGACCGCTCATGATCGCTCCCCAGCCCGTGAGGGAAGCGTCTGTCGTAAGCATTGCGCGACGACCAGAGGCTCCCAACACGGGACCCTGGGACAGGAACCAGGGGTCTTTCCACACGGCTAGAGCACGAAGGCATCGCCGTGTGACTTTGATCATTCGAAAAGGGTTCCCCCTCGGGGAAAACCCCCTGGTCCTGAGCCACCACTGTAGGGGTCTCATATGCAGGAGGCCAAAAGGAATTATGTTGGACGCAGCTGCCATTAGACCCAACAGTTTCTGAAACTGTTTCACAGTGAGAGACTGGCCTAACTTCACCCCTTTTACGGCTGACAGAACAGAGCTCACACGGGCAGGAGTCAGACGTGCCCGCATTATTGTGGAATCCCACATAACACCTAGATAATTGGTGGTCTGAGCCGGTATCAGCACACTCTTCTTGGCATTGAGCCTCAGCCCAAGCCTTTTCATGTGAGACAGAACAACATCTCGATGTTGAACTGCTTGTTGCTCTGAGCGAGCTAGAATCAACCAATCGTCGATGTAATTCAGTATGCGAATGCCCTGGAGTCTCAAAGGAGCCAGGGCTTTATCCACGCACTTCGTGAATGTGCGGGGTGATAATGATAGGCCAAACGGAAGAACCTTGTACTGGTAAGCTTCGCCCCCGAAAGCAAACCTGAGGAACTTCCAATGAGAAGGATGGATGGACACATGAAAGTATGCATCTTTCAAGTCTATCGTCACAAACCAGTCCTCGGACCTGATTTGGGGAATGATCTGTTTGAGTGTAAGCATCTTGAATTTCAGTTTTTGTACAGACTGATTTAACACCCGTAAATCTATGATAGGACGAAGTCCCCCATCCTTCTTTGGAACTATGAAGTAGCGGCTGTAAAAGCCTGACAGCTTGCTGGGAGGAGGAACCCTTTCTATAGCTCCTTTTTGCAAAAGTGTCATAACTTCCTGTTCCATAACCAGAGACTGCTCGGGGGTCACCACTGTGGGAAGGACCCCATTGAATCTGGGCGGGCGAGACCCGAACTGAATTCTGTACCCCTTTTCTATCATGAGCAGCACCCAATTTTATATATTCGGTAGAGTTTTCCATTCTTCTAGAAAATCTACTAAGGGAACCAGTCTCTCGAGACTGGCCTCTGGTGTTTTTTGAGCACTTGGCTCGGCGCTCTGAAACGGCGTGCCGGCAGAAGTCAGCCGAATCAAGTGCAGGCCAACCCTCCTCGGAGGATTGGCGGGGACCCGACGCACACTGGATGGTGAAGATAGCGTGGTCCCCGGAGGGCGCTGGATGGAAGCGGGTGCCAGGTGTTTCAACACCACGCTTCCTCCAGACGGGGGCCGCCCTCCTGGGTCCTGACCCACAGATATCAGGACCGCTTTTAGAGGCCTTCCGCGCCACAATGACAGCCCGCAGGTCGGTCTTGGGCTGAGAAGGCTTCTGTGCAGCCCGCCCCTGTCCCCAGAATCTACGTGGGGGAGCACGGGCGGCCACACTGATCTTTTGCTGCGCTCTGTGGTGCGCTGAGGAGCTCGTTGCGGGCCGAGACTGCTCCCGCCCAACAGTCTCGGCGGGGATTTTAGACCGGCGGGGGAGGAACCTCTGAAACGCCGCAGATTGTTTCTTGGTCTCCTGGAACCTCTCGACGACAGTTGTAACTGCGTCACCGAAGAGGCCCGCAGGAGACAGCGGCGCGTCCATAAGGGCAGACTTATCTCTGTCCCTTATGTCGGAGAGGTTCAGCCACAAGTGCCTCTCCGTGGCCACCAGGGCTGCCATAGAACGGCCCACTTCCTTAGCCGTCTCCTTGGTGGCACGGAGAGCCAGGTCTGTCGCCATGCGCAGTTCCTGGATGCACTCAAATGTGGCCTCCCCGCTGGCATCTATTTCCCCCAGCACTTCAGCTTGATAAGCTTGCAGCAGCGCCATGGTGTGAAGACACGCTGCTGCCTGCCCTGCTGCCGCATAAGCTTTGCCCACCAAGTTAGATGTAGTCTTAAGGGGCTTGGTGGGCAACGTCGGTGCTTTTAGGGACGACGCCGACTCGGGTGAGAGATAGCCCGCGAGCGTCTCTTCAACCCGGGGCATCGCCGCATAGCCACACTGTTTCAGCCCCACGATATTACTATAGACCGAGGTCTGGGGGCTGAGCACTCTATGCTGAACCGGTCTGTTCCAAGATCTAGACACCTCAGTGTGTAGATCCGGAAAGAACGGCAAGCACCGACGTGGAGGTAGTGACCGCGCGGGGAGAAAGCGCTCATCGAGTTTGCTTTTGGGCTTTACATCTCCCCGCTCTGCTTCTGGCCAGCTAATATTTAATTTGGCAACAGCTCTGGCCACTACCTCCATGAGCTCCTCATGTGCAGCGGAAGAGGATGGCGGTTCCTCATCCGCTGCTTCGACACTCATCACGTCAACATCCTCAGATGAAGACAGATGAAGTGCCGATGTCTCTCCCCGAGGGGAAGAAACCGCTGGGCGTGCTTCCACCACGGCAGGAGAGACAGTGGGTCTGGCAGCTAAAGGGAGAGATAGGGCGGGGCCCGTCTCAACCCCCGCTGCCAGATCCATTTGTGAACCCCACGAATGGAGCCTTCGCTCTGCCTCGGCAGCAGCGGGACCCGATCCGCGGGGGACACCAACCGAGGCACCCTCCGCTTTATCAAAGAGTGCCCGGCGAGATCGCAGCACTCTGAGGGTGAGCCTTTCACAATGCACGCAGACAGCTCCCTCGAGAGCTGCCTGCGCGTGCTCAACCCCCAGGCAAATAACACACATATCGTGTGTATCCCCGTCGGGGATAAAGCGAGTACAGGGATGCACACACTTCCTGAATCGCTTGCTGCTTTCATCCGCCATTTCTTACTTTTATATTTGTGTCTTATGGGTGTGTATGTATGTATGTTTGTACTGCACCTCTTGTCCTCAGACAAAGAGAGAGAGAGAGAATGACAAACAATAAGACGCACAACAGCGATCTTTAGACACACACACACTTGTTGCTGCAACTCTTGTCCTCAGACGAAGAGTGAGACCAGAGAAATATATATATATATGGACAGACAACAATAAATAAGACACACGGGATAACATAGAGCGCTTGCTGAAGATAACAGAAGCTAGCGTTCTCTGCATCCGGGCATGCTTTATAGTTTCCTGGTCCGTGACGTCACCCGCCTCTGACGTCTCGTTACACGATTGGTTGGATACAGGAGTGCTTCAATGACGATATCACGCAGAAGGTTCCCAATGCGTTTCACGCAGCGTCGATAGTTCCCACGAAAGGGAACTGAAAGTTTAAGAATATGAACTGCCACCAACAAAGTGTAACAATGGGTTTGGGTTATGTTTGTTTTCATGACTTTTATTTTGTAGTTTGCCTTAGCCAAGTTTCATGATTTCCTTGCCCTCATGTGATCATGTCTTGTGCTTCCAATAGGCTTGTTCGAGATGCATCTGCGCTGCGAAGACCGATCGGTGTATGACATCAAATTACAGCGAGAGCATTTGGAGAGCATACGACTTATTCTTTTGAATCGCTCTCGCAGTACTTTGATGTCATCAGTGCAGCGCAGATGCAGCTCGAAAGAGCCTCTTGTCTTATGTGTCATGTTTTCATTGGTTTGTCTCGTCATGTGATACTCTGCTCTGCTCTCATTGGTTCATTGTTTGATGGTGCACAGGTGTCCCTTGTTTGCTCATTAATTTTGTGTATAAATAGCCCTCATATTTCATTGTTCATTTGTCTAACCTTGTTCATGTAACCAATTGTTTGGTGAGTGTATTCATGTTCACGCTAAAGGCGGATGCACACTGTGCAATTTATAATAGTCCTGTATGATTGTTGCTTGTCATACTGTACGAACATGATCCTCTTGTCACACTGTGGGGTCTCAGCTGTCCTATATGTCAGACTGTATGACAGTCAAGACGCGTTAAAAACAGACGCAAGCTTGAAAACTTGTCTGGAGTTTTACATCATTGACCTAAACACGTTCGGTGACAGTGAGCTGCATTACACACAGGGCTGAAATGGTGGCTAACAAAGAAATCTCTAGCATTAATTTTGATCACGGCTTATCTTGAAAAACGAAGACAATTTGACGTTTGTCGTAGGAGAAATTACACTGCAGGACTGTGCACCAAATCTTCTGATACTACCAGAATTTCATTGGAGGTCAAATTTGATCACAACTGTCATTTATCAGAACATTCTCATTCACTGCTCCGTGCTGGTGGAGCGATCTTCCTGCCTTCATCCAGAATGCAGAATCCCTGGCAATATTCAAAAGACAGCTGAAAGACAGCTTTCGTGAGCACTTAACCTCATCTAAAAAAAAAAAAAAAAACCCTATCCTTTCATTACCTATTCTTTCACTTCCTTTAATCCCTTGCCATTGTAGCTTATGATACTCTGAGCAATGTCTGAAACTTTCATTGAGAGCACTTCTTGTCTATTTGCCTCATGACAACTCGCTTGTTATATTCCTCACTTGTAAGTCGCTTTGGATAAAAGCGTCTGCCAAATGAATAAATGTAAATGTAAATATAATCGGTTGTCAGTGAACATGGTCAAACTAGCGATCAAAGACTACAGATTTTTATATGAATCTTTTAGGATTCTCGAAATTTGTCTGAGATGACCAAATCGTGGCCAAAATCGCTCAGTATGCACCCGCTATTAGTTCACTTAGCTCTGGGTTATTAGTTAGCTATTAGTTCACCCAAAAATGTAAATTCTGTCATTTATTACTCACCCTCATACCGTTCCACATTCGTAAGACCTTCGTTAATCTTTGGAACACAAATTAAGATATTTTAGTTGAAATCTGATAGCTCCGTGAGGCCTCCATAGGGAGCAATGACACTTCCTCTCTCAAGATCCATAAAGGTACTAAAAACATTTAAATCGGTTCATGTGAGTACACTGGTTCAATATTAATATTATAAAGCGACAAGAATATTTTTGGTGCGCCAAAAAACAAAACAAAATAATGACTTATTTAGTGATGGACGATTTCAAAACACTGATTCAGGAAGCTTGGGAGCAAAATTAATCAGTGTATCGAATCATGATTCAGATCGCGTGTCTAATTGCCAACGGCTGAAATCACGTGACTTTGGCGCTCTGAACAGCTGATTCGATACACTGATTCATTTATGATCCGATGCTTCCTGAAGCAGTGTTTTGAAATCGTCCATTACTAAATAAGTCATTATTTAGTTTTTTTGGTGCACCAAAAATATTCTGGTTGCTTTATAATATTAATATGGGACCACTGTACTCACATGAACTGATTTAAATATGTTTTTAGTTTTTTTATGGATCTTGAGAGAGGAAGTGTCATTGCTCCCTATGGAGGCCTCACGGAGCCATCGAATTTCAACTAAAATATCTTAAAGCTGCTGTCCGCAGTTTTTCCTCTTTGTCGCGATCTCTGTTTGAAACATGCGATTGCAGTCATATGCGGAACAGTTATCTGTACATGCGTTGTGCCTCGGCACGGCTCGTCAGCGCGGATAAATCTAATGCTTGCTGTGAGTCACCGCACCGGTGTGAATACTGTATTTCAGAATCACAGATTCTACGTCTTGAAAGTATGACCAATATAAGAATTTTCACTGGAAAATATCATCTGAACAAGTAAGCAACATGTCTGCCACTTTTGTTCTGACCAACTGAGGAAAAAAGCATTAGGCCTACAATAAATCGCGCTGCCAATGATGATTAAATCAAACGATCGCTTAGCTCTGATCACACCAAACCGTGCAAATTATTATTACTGTTATATTATTCTCAAATTGTTAATGTTAACAACATCAGCACTGCGTGACTGTGTATTTAGTGTGTATTAGCGACCTGTCCTGTAGATTTCAATTTCTGTATCCACTCCACAGTCCGAAGTCTTTTGCTTTTTGGCTACGGGTGAATCTCCAGTTGTCACTGATGCATGTCATTTGGACCTTTGTGGATTACAATCCGCCATCAAAATGATAAGTTTAATTATTTCAGCTGCTGTGAGAACAGGCTATAAACGTGCTGCTACCGGCAGCTTCCTCACATGATGTAACTGAGCCGCTTGACGGGACTCCTTTCTGTGTACGGACGTGACGTAATGACGCACAGAGGAACTGCTGCATGCTTGAATTTCCCGCGGAAATCCGCCAGTATGCTCTTATTATAAAACATTATTACAAGCTAACCGTCGTGAATCGAGACAAGATAATCAGATAGTTTTGAACATTGGCTGGTTATGTACTTGTTCAAAAGTTGATTTTGGATAATTTTTAACCAAAAAAAGTTGCGGACTGCAGCTTTAATTTGTGTTCTGAAAATCCGTCTTACGGATGTGTGAGTAATTAATGACAGAATTTTCATTTTTGGGTGAACTAACCCTTTAAGTCTTGTGTCAAGTCTATGTCAATCCTGTTTTGGATTATATTTTATGTCACTTTGTTTCAATAACCTGCACCTGGGTTCTGCAAACTTGCAGTGGACTATGTTACACAAAGATGGCTGGCTTGTTAGCTTGAGAATACTTACTTTCAATGTCGTCAATATTGAAACATCCAATTTAAAGCCCTTCTCCAACCCCACAATTCCTTTGACAACATTCATCGTAATCTGTGGAAGACACTGCGTATCACTCGCCTTCAACCACATTAATAAAATTGGATAATATTCGTGAAACTTGTATAATATTCTGAAAAAAAAAAAAAAAAAAAATATATATATATATATATATATTTATATATATATATATATATATATATATATATATATATATATATTTTTTTTTTTTTTTTTTTTTATATAATGGCAGCAAATGACAGTTAATGAGAAAAAAGAAACAAAACCACAGTGTTCCACTGACTCAGGGTATGTAAAAAGCTGGAGATTTATTTCAAAAGAACAGAATGATCTGCACTCCCTTTAAGCAATGCAACATAGCCTACATAACAGACGTTTCAGATATTTGCCTTCTTCCGTAAACCATTTAATCTAACTCCTACACAAACCTATTATCTATACAATACCAGGACAACATAATTTGAAATAAATAAATGAAGTATACAAATGACAGATCATGATTTATAAAAATAAGGTTAAAGGAAACAGGAGAGTTGTCTCGATGTCGCCTGTGCCACTCTGGTCATCTGATCAGCCTGCTCCGCCTTGCCCACCTGCTCAGCCTACCCTGGCTGCCTGCTCTGCCTCAGTCTTCATGCCCTCTTCCACTTTATGGACCTGGCCCTCCATCCTGTCCCCTAGTCCGCCTCCGCTCCGCCTCCCTCCTGGACATTTTTAGATGGGAGCTCCTGGAAGCTGCTCCTTGGGAGGAGGGCTATGTCACGATCCCCTGTAAGAGTGCCCATAATTGCCACCAGAGGGCACTCCACCCTGGACTTTTGTCACACCATCATGGACTTAATTTCCCATAGTTCATTGCCTGGTCTTATCATCCATGATTGTTTACTGACCCTGACCTGTTTACTGACCCTGTTGCCTGTGTTCTGGATCTGTCTCTGTTTTTCTGTTATCCTGCCTTGTAGGCCTATCTGTTTTGGACTGCTTGTTTGTGTTTGGACCTCTTGCCTGTTTTTTGACTGTGTTTTTGAATTGTCATACTGTCATACTTTTGGATTATCCTTCTAATAAATTACTGCATGTGGATCCTTAGTCTTCGAGTCTCAGAGCAGTATCATGACATTAAGGTTTTAAGACCCAGAGAAACATATACTTCAACTGATGCATTCAGTATCCGTTGTAAACATTTTTTTTTCTACATGTCCACCTCTTCTTTGCTACTTTTTCAATTACTATATGAATGAACTGTTTTATATCATGATTACAGTCATGAAAGTGTCTGGAAATTGTTGAACTGATGTTTTTCTGATGTACTGATTGCTGTACCATAAGATTTTAGTTTAGTTTAGTTTAGTTTAGTGATTTATAAAGCACATTTCAAAACAACAGAGGTTACAACCAAAGTGCTGTACAGAAAAATTAAAACACACAAACACACACAAAAAAAAGAATTAACACACTGGATCAAAACCTGGAGGACAATCGAAAAATTCACACCCTTAATTAAAACAATTTTGTAACACATTCAAAGGATTTTGTATCATGCTCAAACAGCACACCCAACCAACCAAATGATTTAACATGTTCTCATATTCCTCCTGTCTTCTTTCAGTCTACTTGTGAGTGATCCTTTAATACAACTCAGTCAAACTCAAAGAGGACAAATATATCTCTGTGCTGTGACTCAAGGAAACTGCAAGCCACTGCCCATTACCGGTACTTAAATTACGGTTACAAGCATTTAATATAAGATACTAGTTTCATTATCCATATTAGTTTTTCTAAAAAATAAAAATAAAAATCCACATTTTTTTAATTCAAAAGTCACCAATGAGGCTGTCAACATGTCCCTTGGACTTTCAATGTCCATTGACCCTCAGTCTTCAAGAGCAGTGGTAAGTGTCATATTTTAAATAATATCTGTTTTTGTGAGAATATAAAATCTTAATGCTAATGCTAAATTGTGTTATGATATTCCAAAAATGCAACCAATTTTACTGTAAAAACATGCTAGATTTGGTGCTTGTCTACATTCAGATCATTTTAATTAGATTATAATTTGCGAGAGTTGAACCTACAATTTGCAGACAGTCTAAAAGATGTCCAAAATAACTAAGAATATTTGCTCCAATTTTTACACGAATATTCATATTAGAGTTTGTCATGTTGAAAATAAAATCTTAATTTCTCTCAGGCTTGTGGTCCAACCATACCTAAGAACTGTGACGCAATAACCACTTACAATGGAATGTGCTTTAAAATCATTCCAGATAATACTGTGAGCAGACCTGTGTCAGAGACTCTGAGAGGTACATTTATGTTATTCTACCAAATCAAAGCAAATATTCTTCATACTGTATATACCATATGACATGGTTATTCAGATTAAATGAAAATATGATGCAATTATTAATTTCTCCAACTTCAGAATGCCCAACATCACAAATTGATATTGCTTTTTTACTGGATGGATCTGGAAGTGTAAGCTCTGTGGATTTTAAAAAGATGAAGGCTTTTGTTATAGAAATGATCAAAAGTTTTATAGACCGTGATACACAGGTAATCAATGCATTTATTATGATTTAGCTTATGCAAGATTTGTTTTTTTACCCCTAACGTTCATAGCATGAGGCACTAAATCTATCTGTCTTACAGTTTGCCATTGCACAGTTTTCTACACAATGTGTCATTCATTACAAGTTTCAACAAGTCAAAGACGCCAAGGCATGGCAAGATGCAGTGAATCAGATATACCAACGGGGAGGAGTAACTCGGACTGCAGCAGCTATAAGACATCTTGTGTGAGACATGTCTGCTGATATTTCATTGGATTTATTTTATCCATGCCATTAAAAGTAATATTACTTCAGACAGAAAGATTTGGAGTGAAGATAAATTTAACATGATATTTAGTGAAGGCTGAGGAGCACATCCTAAATATATTACACCCAAAAGAAAAACTAAGACAATGGATAATACAAAAAAAAAAAAAAAAAGGACCATGCAAAAAGTACATGAAATTAAAGTCATGAATGAATGGATACCCATACTACTACAAGTCTTTTGATTTATTGAAATAAAGATTTTACAGCATTTAATTATTTCAACAAGTCTCCAAAGACAAGCAACGTAAACTAGAAATGTTTCCTAAACAGTTGCATAATTGTATTGTTCATTAAATATTTGTACTATTTTCTTTTTCAATAGGAATGAGTTATTCGTCAGGAGTGGAGGTGCAAGACCATCAGCCAATAAGATTTTGGTTGTTATCACTGATGGTGAATCAACTGATCCAAATGATTTGACTGCAGCTGTTCAACAAGCTCAAGCTAAAAATATAATACGATATGCTATTGGGGTAAGATTTGACTTACATTTTATGTTTTGCCTCTTTTAAATAATAATAATAAAAAAAAAGACTAAACTATATTAGTTGTGCAAAAACCAGGAAAAACTGCTAGATACTCAGGCAAAATCAACATGCATCCTTTCCTGATAGGATAGCCATTGTGAAAGTATTGTGCATAAAAATTACTGTTCCTCTTAAAATCAATTCAGTCATCTACTCACCATCATGCCATTCCAAATTTGACTAGAAGAATGTCTTGCTTTGTCCTTACAATAAAAGTCAAGTGTTGTCTTGTCATTGTATGGACAAAAACATTCTCCAAAATATATTCCTTTGCATTTAAAGGGTTAGATCATCCAAAAATGAAATTTCAGTCATGTTTTACTCCACTGTCATGTTTCTATGCTGTTTATGTTCAACACTTCCAAGTTCTACGTCAGAACACCAAGTATTGGCCAAAGCTGATCATGTGATCAGCACAACACATGCGCGTGATGCTGACGCAGGAGCCAGCCAATAATGAGCCGACATTCTGATGTATAGAACACAGAAGCGTTGCACTGTCAGGAACAGGGGAGATATCAATTTGTTGAATAAAGTCATTATTTTTGTTTAGTTTTTTTTTTTTTTTTTTTTGCGCACAAAAAGTATTCTCGTGACAAATTTTTCATTTTTGGGTGAACTAACCCTTTAATAGAAGAAAGAAAGCCATACACATTTGGAATGACATGGTGGTGAGTAAAAGATGACATAGTTAACTTTTTTTTGTGATCAATCCACTAAAAATCATTAATCAAAAAAAAAAAAGTATAAATAAAACATTTTACTTAAAAACAAAAATGTTATTAAATCGTTAGATTTATGAAGTTACAGTTATCTCCATAGATTTTTTTTTTTTTTTTTTTTTTCTTAGGTTGGCAATGCTTTTAATAGTGGCAGAGCAATAAGAGAGCTGGCAACTATTGCATCTTTACCCTCCAAAAATCATGTGTTCAGAGTAAATGATTTTGACGCGCTGGAAAGTATTCGTGAAAAACTCAAAGAGAACATTATCGCCATTGAAGGTATGTTTGCAGAGGGAATGAAAAATAATAGACTGTTTACATTTTACGTTCATCCGCTGTCATGTGAGCACAGTTCATTTGTTCATTGTGTTGATTTCAAATATTAAATGTATAGTTAACTGTGCTGTTGCTTCTTTACTATAGGAACCCAGACCTCTGGAGATTCATCTCGAATGGAGTTTGCACAGGACGGGTTTAGTGCAGCAGTTACTTCAAATGTAATTCTGTGTATTTAACTTATTTGACACCAAACTAATGAAAGAGACAATGTACAGAAATTAAAAAGATGAAATGCATTGGTTAGAAATAGTTTTTACTTAAATTAATTTGAAGGTGTTGAATTGCTTTCTTTTTGTTTAATTTAATTCATGCTATCCAAGCTTTTCCCCACTTTAACAGCAATTTTCAGTTTTTAACTTGATTTTGATTTTATTGTCAGTATTATATTTGTTTGAACAACAATTTACTTAATTTTACCATTAATACAATTTAACTGAATTATTTCAGGTCAAATTAACTGTGCCATTCTTTGTAAAACTGCTTTGAAACCATAAGAATTCTGCAAAGTGCTTTAAAAACAACCTGGAAAGTGCCCTTGCATCAGGCCAAATCTAGCTGTTTGTGTTTATTTATCAAGGCTTTTTATACACATTATTTGCAATAATAGAAATTCATGATATTTGATTCATGTTGAACTACTCTTCAACTTACTTTTTAAGTATTTCTATTTAAAATTCTGGTAACACTGTACAATAAGGTTTATTTGTTAACATTATTTATTGTATTAACTAACATGAACCATGAGCAATACATTTGGTACTGTATTTGTTAATCTTTGTTAATGTTAGTTAATAAAAACCAGTTGTTTATCGATTGTTCATGTTGGTTCAGTGCATTAACTAATGTTAAATAATACCATTCTTGATTTTAATAATGTATTACTAAATGTTGAAACTAACATTAACAAAGATGAATTCATGCTGTAGAAGTGCATTTCATTATTAGTTCATGTTTTACCGAAATTCCTGTGATATTATCTGCATCCAGACAGATATGATAATGACTGCAGTGGGAGCTTTCCAGTCGAAGGGTGGATATCAGCTGTACAAAGAAAATTATATTTCAGATGACTTTCAAGCTGGAACTGAGCATGACAGTTATTTAGGTAAGATCTCTTCTTTGACTGTGTAAATCAAAATAAACCAGGCACAAAAAAAAAAACAACAACAACAACAACAACAACAAACATCAAGTCTATTTTCTTCACAGGTTATTCTTTGGCAATAGCAACAATGTCAGGAGCAAAGTATGCAGTCATGGGAGCACCAAGACACAAGCATAAGGGACAAGTTACCGTTTCAAGAATTGATCGAAGTGATGTAAAACAACTGGATCCTCCTAAGGTTGTAACACTCAAATTTGTGTAAAATATTAGCACTTCACACATTAATGTAAGCAAATGAAAGTAAGAGAGAGCCATGGCCAAAAGTATTGACAGTGACATAAACTTTGTGTATCACAAAGTTTGCTGTTTCAGTATTTGCAGATTATTTTTTCACTTGATGTACTGGGAAACAAGAGATAAGAATTTCGTGTTTTAAAGGCTTTTACTGGCAAAAAACATTCAATATATGCAAAGAGTCAGTATTTACGGTGTTGACCTTTCTTCTTCATAACCTCTACGACTGCCCCCATCAGCAGCTTCTGGGATAAATCCTGACCGTTTACAGTCATTCTTGCCTTATTAGTGCTTGAGTTTATCACAGTTTGTTTGTTTCTGCTTGTCCACTCGCCTTTTGAGGATTGACCACAGCTTCTCTATGCACTTCATTATCACTCTTGCCTTGTGACATGGTGCTCCATCATGCTGGAAAACACATGGATCATCACCAAATTGCTCCTAGGTTGTTGGGAGAAGTTGCTTTTGCAGGACCTTTTGATTCCGTTATTTGCAGTGTATTGGGCAGAATTGTGAGAGAACCCAAAGCCAAATGATCTCAGGATGCTTCACTGTTGGCACGATGGTAGTGTTCACGTTTTCTTAGGGCTATAGTCAAGTCCACCTTTGTCGAGTCCAAGACAAGTCCAAGTCCAGGACTAGTCGAGATCGAGTCAAGGCCGAGTCCACAGAGGTTCGATCCAAGTCAAGACAGAGTCCAAATGAGACAGTCAAGACAGAGACAGAAAAAAAAAGAATCCTCTTCAAGACCACGTACATAACTATTGATAATTTATGTGATGCGAGAAACAGCACATCTTCTATTCTAAGATAATCATTGTTTGTAATGTTCAAAAATACAGAGTAGCAACACTGTAGGATGGAATTAGGCCATTTTATTTACTTTAGGTATAGCAATTTCACTAAAGTCACATAAAACTGAAGTGCAACTTCACATTTTCAGTCTTTTTTATTGTTGTGTAACAATCACATTTTGGTTTACCAATGGAAAGTATAAAAAAATAACCAGCAACACAGGTGTCACCAAAAAAAGAAAAGAAAAAAAAAAGACATGTTCCCATTCTTGAACTTTTTACTTGTCCTAAAGAATCCATAGTAGGCCTACAAAGTAACTAAAATAATAACCCAGTGGTTTTTTTTGTTTGTTTTTTTTGCAATGACGATGACTTGCAATGAATAAACGGTAACACTTTAGAATACTGATCCTTCATTAATGAATAACTACACAGGAACAAATGAATAATGTTTTATTATTAACACTCTAGTGACTACTATTAACTAACAAGTAACTCTGATGAATGAATTAGTAAGTAATAGTGCTCAGTTGAAGGTGGTAGTTCACTATTAGTTAATCAGTAAATACTGTTTTTTCATTCCTCCCAGAGAACTACTAAGAACTACTATATATATGTTCGTAATTAATGTGAATAATGCATAATGTATAATTAATTCTAAAGAGAAGGTCATGGTAACCCACTAGTAATGAGTGAAGTATTACCAAATACTTAAGAAGCAATTACTAATTATTTGGATCAGTATTCTAAAGGGAAACGCATGATAACTACTGAAGTCATTGTCAACTTTTGATGTTTTTGTAAAGTATTGGATAGTAATAACTCAAGAGTTACTATATGCATTTTAACCATAAATGCTCATCTTGAACTAGCTCTCTTCTTCTTCTCTATTTGAATTCCAGCAGTGTAGACACTGCTATGTGTATTACTTCCCTCCTCAGGTCAAAGTTTGAACTAAATAGTCATATACAATATGCTAGTGCTAGTATATAACAATTAGTTCAAACTTTGACCTGTGGAGGGCAGTAATACATTTAGCAGTGTCTACGCTGCTGGAATTCTAATAGAGAAGAGGAAGAGAGCTAGTTCAAATGAGCATTTATGATTAAAACTATATATTTAGAAAATCAGCAATGGTTTCTCTAGATAAGACTCTTATTGCTCGTCTGGGATCATGTAGAATGTTTTGAAGCTGCTATGAAACTTTGTAATTGAGTGATTTTGATCTTCTACCATTTGGGCTCCATTGAAGTGCACTATATGGAGAAAAATGCTGGAATGTTTTCATCAAAAACCTTAATTTCTTTTCCACTGAAGAAAGAAAGACATGAACATCTTGGATGACGTGAGGATGAGTAAATTATCAGGAAATTTTAATTTGAAAGTGAACTAATCCTTTACAGGACAATATTTCCCCCTTAAACGGATTGTGCATTAAAGTGCCTTTTTTTACCTTTATAAATACCTTCATAAAATAAATAATGTTTTAAAATGTCCAAAAAAAAAATATTAAGTAAATATAGCTGCAAGCAGCAATTCGGGGCCAAGCCCCAGAAGGGGCAGTAGCGCAATACGGAGCAGGAAGAGCAAAAACAGCAGAAATTGAATGTACATGCAAAACAGCTGGTTCAGAAGGACAGGTGGAAATGAAATGAAAATCAATAGAAGTTCAGAGAATGAACAGGGAATGAACTAAAAACACTTGTATCTCATTCAAGAGGAATAAAGATTAGTACAATGCTTATTTGGATAAAAAAGGTATCAAAATGACTCATTACACACAATTGTATAAAGGAACCCCACACGGGTTTCAAACCCACGACCTCCGAGTCCAGTGTCCATTTCTCAACTCATTGCGCCACTGTGCAGGTGAATGTTGGCACACCTGCCGAAGTTCATTAGTTCATGTGAAAATGAACTCAAAATGAAGAATTTTTATAAAACTGCACTGAATGTTATATTTAATAACTACTTTAGATCATTCTGCAGCTCATCATGCTGTAGCGCAATACAGAGCAGGAAGAGGAAAAACAGCAGAAAATGAACAAACATGAAACAGCTGGTTCAGAATTACGGGCGAAAATGAACTCAGAATGTACATAAGCTTAGATGAAAATGAACACAGCATGAAACAAAAAGCATTTATTTCTAATCCAAGAGGCAGTAAAGGAATCAAAACACACTATTTCATAAAACCGCTCCACCTGGGATTCGAACCCACTATCTTGGGGTGCAGAGCTCATCAGGTAACTGGCTTTACACATTGAGCTACTTGAGGATGCACATTCAACAATCTGTGGAAGAGAACTTTTAGTGTAAGAAAGAATTTACAGAAAAGCATTACTTAGCATGCTAACCATATTAGCATGCTAAGCTAACTTAATGCTAATGAAGCTCATGGTTAACTTGATAGCTGAAGAGCCACATTAAAGAGAATGACAACTGGTTAGCATGCTAAGCAATTAGCATGCTAAGCTAACTAGCATAAGACAACAAACACAAGCAAGGTCACATTCAGAGATGAATATCTTGGGAATGGTAGTGAATATCAAAAATCCGTTCAGTCATTTCTGTGCGGCTCGGTCCAAAGATCACCTGAGCTGATTTTGGACAAAATTGGACAAAAATTGTAGGAGGAGTAGTGAAAAAATGGAATACTGTACTGGGTGGAGTCTTAATGTAAGATATTGAATGTGATCAGTATGAAGAGAGGAATCAGTTGTATTGACATTCATTTTTCTGGAACAAAGGGTTCAAAAGTTATAACCTTTACAAAAGTGAATATTTGAACTGGTGGTGGCGCTATAGACTTAGTCCTAGATACTCCAAAGTTGGTCAAATTACTTTTAATTACGATCACTACAAGCATGCCAAATTTGATAATTTTCCTTCTTATGGTTCATTGATTACCATACAGGGGGAAGAAGAATAACTACGAATTTGGACATAAAGGAATTGCATGTGATAGCTTCAGATTAGACCAGTTTTAGGCAGAATGCCTAGAACAGACACAAGTTCTGCATCTTTTCCTGCCACAGGACCTCATGCGGTCTGGGCATGTGTCACGATGCAGAGCATTCGGGATCCGTGGCGTAACACATTGAGCTAATCAGCCATGCAAGTTCATCAGTATGCTAAGCAGAGGTTTCAGTGTGAGAAAGAGTTCACAAAAAAAAAAGCTTCATAGCATGTTAACCATATTAGTATGCAAAGTTATTTAATGCCAACTAAGTTTTGGTTAACCTGTTGACTGAAGACCACATTAGAAAGAATAGCAATAGTTTAGCATGCTAAGCTATTACTGTGCTAAGCTAACTAGTATAAGACAACAAACACAAGCAAGGTCACATTCAGAGATGAATATCTCGGGAATAGTAGCGAATAACAAAAATCCGTTCAGTCATTTCTGTGCGGCTCGGTCCAAAGATCATCTGAGCTGATTTTGGACAAAATTGACCAAAATTTGTGGGAGGAGTAGCGAAAAAACTGTTTTTGATTTAATTCAATATGGCAGACAGGTACATTTAAGGAAAATGACAAATGACACATTGTCGGAATCGGCATAAACCAGGGAATAAAATGACATAAAGCAGACAAATTTTGGATAATGTTTTCAAAAGTTATAAGCAATTTTGCAAAAATCATTATATCTGTGGAACACTAGGTGGCGCTGTGCTGAAACTTCTCATGTACCTTCAGGACACTCTGATGGTCATATGTACCAAATTTTGTGATGATATGTCAAATTGTTTAAAAGTTATTGCAATTTATGACAAAATTCAAAATGGCGGACACGTGGTTCATCCGATGTTGACGAATTTGATATCCTCGGATTCGGCATGGCACAGGGAATCCATAGACACCAAGATCTTGATTTTCTAATAAAGTGTTCAAAAGTTATTGGCCAAAATAGCCATTTTTCAGATCTCATGACCTGTAGGTGGCGCTGTTCCCAAATTTGGCATGGAACCTCAGATCATGGTCTTGATCAAGTGTACCAATTTTAGTTTTGATTGCTCAAAGTTTGGCCGAGATACAGCCTCTATAGCAATTTTGTGTCAACCTCGTTAACTTCGTGACATCATAACTTTTGAACAAAGATGAATAAAAAAAATCTGTTCAGTCATTTCTGTGCGGCTCAGACCAAAGATCACCTGATAAAAGTTTGGACAAAATTGGACAAATTTTGAAGGAGGAGTAGCGAAAAAACGGAATACTGTACTTTTCAAAATGGCCACTACTGTACTGGGTGGAGACTTAATGTAAGATATTGAATGTGATCAGTATGAAGAGAGGAATCAGTTGTATTGACATTCATTTTTCTGGAACAAAGGGTTCAAAAGTTATAACCTTTACAAAAGTGAATATTTGAACTGGTGGTGGCGCTATAGACTTAGTCCTAGATACTCCAAAGTTGGTCAAATTACTTTTAATTACTATCACTACAAGCATGCCAAATTTGATAATTTTCCTTCTTATGGTTCATTGATTACCATACAGGGGGAAGAAGAATAACTACGAATTTGGACAGAAAGGAATTGCATGTGATAGCTTCAGATTAGACCAGTTTTAGGCAGAATGCCTAGAACAGACACAAGTTCTGCATCTTTTCCTGCCACAGTACCTCATGCGGCCTGGGCATGTGTCACACTGAGTTTCGAACCCATGATGCAGAGCATTCGGGATCCGTGGCGTAACACATTGAGCTAATCAGCCATGCAAGTTCATCAGTATGCTAAGCAGAGGTTTCAGTGTGAGAAAGAGTTCACAAAAAAAAAGCTTCATAGCATGTTAACCATATTAGTATGCAAAGTTATTTAATGCCAACTAAGTTTTGGTTAACCTGTTGACTGAAGACCACATTAGAAAGAATAGCAATAGTTTAGCATGCTAAGCAATTACTGTGCTAAGCTAACTAGCATAAGACAACAAACACAAGCAAGGTCACATTCAGAGATGAATATCTCGGAAATGGTAGTGAATATCAAAAATCTGTTCAGTCATTTCTGTGCGGCTCAGTCCAAAGATCATCTGAGCTGATTTTGGACAAAATTGACCAAAATTTGTAGGAGGAGTAGCGAAAAAACTGTTTTTCATTTACTTCAATATGGCAGACAGGTACATTTAAGGAAAATGACAAATGATACATTGTCGGAATCGGCATAAGCCAGGGAATAAAATGACATGAAGCATACACATTTTGGAAAGTGTTTTCAAAAGTTATAAGCGTTTTTGAAATAATCATTACATCTGTGGAACAGTAGGTGGCGCTGTGCTGAAACTTCTCAGGTACCTTTTACGACCTTCTAAAGGTCATACATACCAATTTTTGTGAAGATATGTCAAATTGTTTAAAAGATATCGCAATTTATGACAAAATTCAAAATGGCGGACACGTGATTCATCCAATATTGACAGAATCGACAGTATCGTCGGATTCGGCATGATCCAAGGAATCCATAGACACCAAGATCTTGATTTTCTGATAAACTGTTCAAAAGTTATTGGCCAAAATAGCCATTTTTCATATCTCATGACCTGTAGGTGGCGCTGTTCCAAAGTTTGGCATAGACCCTCAGACCATGGTTATGATGAAGGGTACCAATTTTTTTTTCGATTGCTCAAAGTTTGGCCGAGATACAGCCTCTATACTAATTTTGGGTTGACCTCGTTAACTTCGTGACATCATAACCTTTGAACAAAGATGAATAAAAAAAATCTGTTCAGTCATTTCTGTGCGGCTCAGTCCAAAGATAATCTGATCAAAGATTGGACAAAATTGGACAAATTTTGAAGGAGGAGAAGCGAAAAAAACAAATACTGTACTTTTCAAAATGGCCGCTACTGTAATGGGTGGAGACTTAATGTAAGAAGTTGAATAGCATCAGCATGAAGAGACGAATCAGATGAACTAAATTTAATTTTTCTATGACAAACAGTTCAAATGTTAAAACCGTTAGAATGTTGAAATTTTGAACTGGTGGTGGCGCTATAGAGTTGGTTCTAGAGACTCCAAATTTGGTCCAATCACTATTCATGAGCATCTCTACAACTGTGCCAAATTTCATAATTTTCTCATGTTCCGTTGATAGGGCTGCCATAGACTCCCATTCGGGAGGAAGAATAATAATAATAAAAGGGAAAACGTACAATTACAATAGGGGCTACAGCCCCTTCGGGGCTTGGCCCCTAATGATGTTAAAACGAGTGATACTTTTAAATATTAAACTAAAACCACCAGTAGGTGGCATCATCAGAAGTGAGTCATCAAGTCATTCAAGTGACGAAGCAAGTGGCAGTATTTTTGAAAGGGTAATTGAATCATTGACTCGCATGGTTTGTTCACAGCCACAAATTTGTTCACAAAATATTGATATGAGTCGCAGTTCTGCTGTGGCATTCGTTGGAACTAGAGATGCACTGATTGCAATTTTCTTGGCCGATTCCGATTTCTGATTTTTTGATCAGATCTGCCGATACCTATTTTTGCCGAAAAATATTGCAAACAACAGAACAAATAAATGCAATAGAATAGAGAGCTATGAAACTAAATTTTTCAGGTTAAGTAGGTTTTTATTCAGGTAAGAAATACTAAAGAAATTAAAGTAATCAGATCACCATAATTTCTGTATTCTTTATTGTAAATATTAAATACAGATTTATTCTTACCATTAAAGTTATAAAACATTCAGTCAAGAGCAGAAAGTGATTTTCTTTGTCTTTTGTTCTTTACATAACATGACAGACAGCAGCAGGAATATAGGACTGCTGTCCCTTTAAGAGTTTATGAATGGACCCAGTACTGTTACACCACATACGTTCTCTTCCTTAGCTATTTAATGATCCAAAAGTGACTGTGTTTATCTGAATAATTACCATTATGTATTTTGACATAATTTTGAATGCATTTGACCTTTAGTAAGTCACTCCTTTTGGTACTTGTGACTCTGTTTGACTTCTGTCTATGTTTGAGCATGGCTTGTTCGCTCCACTAATAGATCAGTGGTGCATGCGCTTTTGGTGTTAGTGTGAAACCTGCAGGAACCGTTGTGAATGAGATGAGTGAGAGAGAGGAGGTGCCCACGCAGGTGTGTGTTACCAGAGATTATTATAGGGAGATGAGAGGGTCTGTATCTCTTACCATTGGAGAAAGCGTAACGGCTAACTTAATCACATGCGGCACCTCTCAGCCTATCGTGTAATGGCAGTGACATCAGTGCCCGCCGTTCAAAACTCCTTCTCTGCGTACCACCACAGCCGGAGCATTAGCATTAGCTGTTATGCATGGGATCAGATTCCCATAGTTATGCTGTTTTGTCTGAAGGTTGTGGGCTTGCCTTCCAGTGGCTTTAACACAACACCTATTGTTCAATCTGTTAAACAGTAATGCGGCACATTATTTTAAAGTGAAAAACATATTTTTTCACTTTAAAGGTGCTGATGTTTTCAAAATATGTAATATAAGTCTTGTGTCCCCTGAATGTGTCTCTGAAGTTTCAGCTCAAAATACCCCATAGTTTTTTTTTTTTTTTTTAATTTTTTTAACTGCCTATCATTATAAATGAGCAGATTCAGGGTACGCGGCCCCTTTAAATCTGGTGCTCCACGCCCCAAGAGCTCGCGCTTGCCTTAAACACCATAAACAAAGTTCACACAGCTAATATAACCCTCAAAATGGATCTTTACAAAGTGTTCGTCATGCAGCATGTCTAATCGCGTAAGTATAGTATCTATTTGGATGTTTACATTTGATTCTGAATGAGTTTGATATATGCTCCGTGGATAAAGCTAACAATACACACTATTGGAGAGATTTATAAAGAATTAAGTTGTGTTTATGCATTATACAGACTGCAAGTGTTTAAAAAATGAAAATAACTAGTCTTGTCTCCGTGAATACAGTAAGAAACGATGTTAAATTTAACCACATTTAACAGTACATTAGCAACATGCTAACAAAACATTTAGAAAGACAATTTACAAATATCACAAAAAATATGTTATCATGGATCATGTCAGTTATTATTGCTCCATCTGCCATTTTTCACTATTGTTCTTGCTTGCTTACCTAGTCTGATGATTCAGCTGTGCACAGATCCAGATGTTAATACTGGCTGCCCTTGTGTAATGCCTTGAACATGAGCTGGCATATGCAAATATTGGGGGCGTACATATGAATGATCCCAACTGTTACGTAACAGTCTGTATTATGTTGAGATTCTCCTGTTCTTCGGAGGTCGTTTAAACAAGTGAGATTTATACAAGAATGAGGAAACAATGGAGTTTGAGACTCACTGTATGTCATTTCCATCTACTGAACTCTTGTTATTCAACTATGCCGAGGTAAATTCAATTTTTGAATCTAGGGCACCTTTAAAATAATGGTCCAGAATGGCCTGGACTTGAGTGCGTAGCGACCGGCGGGCCTGAACTCGAGTGCGTAGCGTCCGGCGGGCCTGGACTCGAGTGCGTAGCGTCCGGCGGGCCTAGACTCGAGTGCGTAGCGTCCGGCGGGCCTGGACTCGAGTGCGTAGCGTCCGGCGGGCCTAGATTCGAGTGCGTAGCTCCGGCAGGCCTGGACTCAAGTGCGTAGCGTCCGGCGGGCCTGGACTCGAGTGCAAAGCAGCCGGTGTGGGTTTCGGAATGCCAGCTGCTCGTGCCGAAGTCAACGGTGGGTCGTTCACACTAGACAGCAACCCTCTCCACTCCCGGACAGCTTCACAAACGTGCCATGTCTCTGGGTGATCAGCGGAGACGTGACATTGCTCTGGGCGATCAGCAGAGACGTGACATTGCTCTGGGCGATCAGCGGAGACTTGACATTGCTCTGGGTGATCAGCGGAGACGTGACATTGCTCTGGGCGATCAGCGGAGACTTGACATTGCTCTGGGTGATCAGCGGAGACGTGACATTGCTCTGGGCGATCAGCGGAGACTTGACATTGCTCTGGGCGATCAGCGGAGACTTGACATTGCTCTGGGCGATCAGCGGCGACGTGACATTGCTCTGGGCGATCAGCGGAGACGTGACATTGCTCTGGGCGATCAGCAGAGACGTGACATTGCTCTGGGCGATCAGCGGAGACTTGACATTGCTCTGGGCGATCAGCGGCGACGTGACATTGCTCTGGGTGATCAGCGGAGACGTGACATTGCTCTGGGCGATCAGCGGAGACTTGACATTGCTCTGGGCGATCAGCGGCGACGTGACATTGCTCTGGGCGATCAGCGGCGACGTGACATTGCTCTGGGCGATCAGCGGAGACTTGACATTGCTCTGGGCGATCAGCGGCGACGTGACATTGCTCTGGGCGATCAGCGGAGACTTGACATTGCTCTGGGCGATCAGCGGCGACGTGACATTGCTCTGGGTGATCAGCGGCGACGTGACATTGCTCTGGGCGATCAGCGGAGACGTGACATTGCTCTGGGCGATCAGCGGAGACTTGACATTGCTCTGGGCGATCAGCGGCGACGTGACATTGCTCTGGGCGTTCAGCGGCGACGTGACATTGCTCTGGGCGATCAGCGGAGACTTGACATTGCTCTGGGCGATCAGCGGCGACGTGACATTGCTCTGGGCGATCAGCGGAGACTTGACATTGCTCTGGGCGATCAGCGGCGACGTGACATTGCTCTGGGCGATCAGCGGAGACGTGACATTGCTCTGGGCGATCAGCAGAGACGTGACATTGCTCTGGGCGATCAGCGGAGACTTGACATTGCTCTGGGCGATCAGCGGCGACGTGACATTGCTCTGGGTGATCAGCGGAGACGTGACATTGCTCTGGGCGATCAGCGGAGACTTGACATTGCTCTGGGCGATCAGCGGCGACGTGACATTGCTCTGGGCGTTCAGCGGCGACGTGACATTGCTCTGGGCGATCAGCGGCGACGTGACATTGCTCTGGGCGATCAGCGGCGACGTGACATTGCTCTGGGCGATCAGCGGCGACGTGACATTGCTCTGGGCGATCAGCAGCGACGTGACATTGCTCTGGGCGATCAGCAGCGACGTGACATTGCTCTGGGCGATCAGCAGCGACGTGACATTGCTCTGGGCGATCAGCAGCGACGTGACATTGCTCTGGGCGATCAGCAGCGACGTGACATTGCTCTGGGCGATCAGCGGCGACGTGACATTGCTCTGGGCGATCAGCGGCGACGTGACATTGCTCTGGGCGATCAGCAGCGACGTGACATTGCTCTGGGCGATCAGCGAAGGCGTGACGTTGCTCTGGGTGATCAGCGAAGGCGTGACGTTGCTCTGGGCGATCAGCGGCAACGTGACATTGCTCTGGGAGATCTGCGAAGGCGTGACATTGCTCTTCCACGACCCCGACAGTAAATGCCGAGCCGCTCAACCGTAATGCCAAGTCAATATAATATTCAAGAGTCCAGCTAGGGTGATGCAATGGCACAAAAGATTTGAGTGGCTCAGATAACCCTCCTCGAAAGAATATCATTAAGCATATATTGTCCATACGAGTCAAGTGAGCCACCTCTACAAAGTCCCTCACGTAATCCTCAATAGACAAATCTCCTTGACGGAGACGCAAAATTTGTGCTGCTGGATTCATGGTTTGGTTGGTCGATCTGTTACGAATGCGCAGGCATGAAACAGAGTGAGAATCCAAATGCAAGCACCAACGTTTAATAACAAAAGGTAATCCATTCACAGACAGCTGACGAGAGCAACGACAAGAACATACTCACAAACGCATCGACCAACAAACAACAAATGAAGCATAAAGGTTTAAATAGACACGTTAACAATGGGCTGATAAGGGACAGGTGTTGGTGATATGATGTCATAGTAACTAATGAGGATAACTATAGCGACACACAAGGTACAGGCAAAACAGAAACCAAAACACAGGAAATAAAGATTGAAACAAAGAAAACCAAGATTACACTTCAACAGAAAAGTCCTACCAAACACAAAACACCGGGATACTGACAGAAACTATCTTAGTTCTAAATTTGATATTACTTACTGATTAGTTAAGCTTGTTTCTATATTATTTAATTGTAGTAGCTGAAGTGTTAAAGCAGTACTACTGATTTGTCCTGCATTACTTCCTGCATAGTTACTTATTAATGACGGCCCATTATTCTAAAGTGTTACAGTTTTTTGTTGTTGTTGGTCAATTAAGCTTTTTGTAATTATTTCAAAGAAATCTAGAAACAATGTGAATGTGAACAATGTGAATTGACAACACAACAACTGAAGCAGCAAACTTTGCAAAGCACAACATTCATGTCAGTGTCAAAACTTTTGGCCATGAATGTATATTGCTTCTCTTCCTCTTTTCTCAGCCTCAGATTGGCTCATATTTTGGAGCTGAGGTGTGTGTGGTGGATTTGAACAAGGACTCCAATACAGACCTACTTTTGATATCAGCACCAACATACACTGAGTCTGACCGGGAGGGCAAAGTGTTTGTTTACATCTTCACACCTCAGGTCAGTGATTTCAATAAAAATTCATTTAAAATTAACATTTTCATCAGAAAAGATTTAATATACCTTTGCATATGTTTAACCCTGTTTCCCCTCTCTCTGTTATATCTTCACAGTCAGACTTCAATTTTTTGGATACACTGGTGGGCATGGCAGGTCAGAGGGGTCGGTTTGGCTCTTCTCTGGCCAGTCCAGCAGATCTGGATGGTGATGGCTTCATGGATGTGCTGATTGGAGCTCCTTTAGAGGAGGATGGACAGGGCACCATCTACATCTTCAACGGGAGAAAGGGAGTTATCATTTCAAAATACTCACAGGTGAAAAAGATGTGGCTTTTTCCCATTTTTGGGACTGACAGCTCTCCTGTCCCCATGTTGAGAGAAATAAAATGCAAAGGTGTTGTGTTGCGTGTGAACATGATGTTATTGTAGTTCTAGACTAAATGTAAACATGCATTTACTCATCTGACTCGCACAAAAACATTCAGTATTCCTCAAATTCCTCAATAAAACAGTGAAATGCAATCTCAGAGACCTGTAGTTCTCAAACCTATGGTATTTAATCTCACTTTATTAACCACTGTCTTTGCTGCTGACCTTCAATAATCTAATTTAATAAGCAAAAATGACTTTAGATTAGATTTAGAAATAAGAGTGTTGAACTTCCTTCTCCTGTGTCCCATCCTATGAACAGATGCAGATATGCATTTCCTTCAACCTGATGCTTATTTATTTCACTTTTGGTGTGAAAGGGCTTTTACATTTTCCAAAAATATAACTTTTTTTAAATTAAGAAACATTCAAGCAAGACTAGCCCAGGTGAGAAAAAGTGCAATGCATTACTTTTCAAAAAAAGTTACTTATGCGATTAGTTACTTTTGTAGGTAGTCACCCAATATTGTAATGCATTTCTTTTAAAAGTGACTTTCCCCAAAACTGGTAACATTTTTGTTATTTGTCATTCCTTGAATGAAACAGAGGATTGTTGGATCGTCTGTGCAATCAGGTTTGCAATTCTTTGGGATTTCATTGAGTCAGTCTTCTCTAGACCAGAGTCAAGACAAGCTTCCTGACATTGCTGTTGGGTCCAAGGGTGCAGTTCTTCTTCTCAGGTCTGTTTTCTGTTATAAAGAACTAAAATACATACAAATACACAGTTTCAACCATAATCATTCATATGTGTTATATGTGGATCATTCAGGTCCAGACCCATCATGCGCTTGGAAACCAAAGTAAATTACAACCCAACCAAAATACCAACCGGTGAAACAGACTGTGCAAAGCGACTGCAAAACAACCTGACTGTGTGCTTCACCATGAGCAGATACAAACATCGCATAACAGGTTTATTCATAATATAATTACATAGTTATTGTGTTCTTACATCTCATATCATATGGTCATATATTCTGCTTGAGGTTTGTAGTATTGTTGCATTGCTAATATTTTTGGGCTTTTATGATCAAACACATTTTCTAGGTTTGACTGCAAATATTAATTACACCATAATGCTGGATGCCAAGCGACTGAAATATCGAGCAACCTTCTCACCCAAAAACCGGCTCCACAGTGATGTGATGAACATTGGGTTGAATAAAGTATGCAAAAGTCATGCTTTCTTCATAGAGGTAAGCATCAGATGTGATTTATAAATATATTTTGAGTGAATCTGATGATTAGGCTATAATTTGGGACTAAAAGGATAATTCCTGCTTCTTATACATAAAACTCAGGTATTCAAACTTCATTATCTTTATGTTATACATTTTTGTTGTAAAGTAAATGTTATATGATTGCATTAAAAGGTGTTACAAATTAATTGCTGAAATTCCACATAAAAACATTTAAAGGGGCTCTCTGTAGGAATGACACCCAGTGTTCAAAATAGGTACTGCAGTCCAAATTCAAAATATTGTTTGGCCCGTCCCCTCGTTCAAAGACGCGGGTTGCCAGCTTTTACAGCATATGGTTGCCAGCAACAATAGGGAGTGCAACTGACAATGAAAGCTGAGGAGACTTGCATACTGTAAGCTGATGAGTTGATTTATCTGTTTTGATAGGCTGTTGTTCATAGAGATATTTACAGTAGATGGATTCAGAGGCTTTTTAGTAGAGATGCACCGATTGCAATTTTCTTGGCTGATTCCGATTTCCGATTTTTTGTTAGTGTGATCAGCCGATACCTATTTTTTGCTGATTCCGATTTTCTTTCTAAGAACTATAGAGCTTGGCAAACTACGTCACTGTGCGTTGCATTCTGGGTAGTCGCCGCCATGTTTTATGTCACGCTCAGGAGCGTACAATGACAATAAATACAAAAAAACGACTTTATTTACGTTCATTTTTTAAAGAGCTGCTTCTACTTACTGAAAATAAATGGACTAATATTTGAATCTCTTGTGTTCATTCGATCGCTCAGTCGTGTGGCCAGGACATGATATATACACACATAGAAATCATACTGACGCCTTCTATCGGACCACACACAGGACAAAAGAGATGTCTCTATTTCAGTTTTTAATAACTAAGTGGCACCAATATATCTGCCAGATAAAATAATAAACACAATATAGATTGATCTCAGCCAGCATATCATCATATCGCCCTGATTTCTTCAAGTTAAAGCATTAAGGGATAACATAAGAGCATGAGCATCTGTAATGCAGCTCTGAAATTAATTATATTGTGGAATCGCTACACCAAGTAAGTTTTACTGGACCTAAATGGAATAAATACATGATTTCTTACCGAGACAAGCTGAACAATGAATCAGAGGTGTTGCTTTATCAACACAGAGAGTGATCGCAACTAGGCCTATATCACAAATGACATTTCTAAACGCATTTTCGTATTCATGGCGTGAGCACGTACATATTCAAACGGATCAGAATTTATTAATCTGTAATAAATACAAATGACAAAGCCAAATTTTGGTCAAAAAATTACTTTGAGTCTCACTTTCACCATTGTGTTTTTAAGCCAGAAGGCAGAAAATGAGGGACATTATAACATGCTTAACGTGGCTTAATTTACTAATGCTAATGCTTTATTAGTTTGGTGTTTACTACAGAAAAGCAGACAAGCCCAGAATGTGAACGCACATTTAACACAGGCATTTTCCTCCCATAAAGAAAACAGTTAATGGACAGTGACTTAACGTGTAATAGGACGGGTTCTGTTCATATTCTAGGCTCACATCTGCTTTGCTGTAACTGTTACTTACAGTTTCTATGGGAGGAAAAAGTTTAACGTGAAATTAAATGCGTTGCGTTCAAATTCAGGGCTATTAGTATGATGTTTACTTACATTACGCCACGTTAAGCTTTTTAGAATGTCCCAAAAATGGGACAAAATGGCACTCCATTTCACATTCGTTTTCCACGCTGGTCAGTATATGCATATAGTTCATAACACAGCCAGCGTTCACCATTCTAATATGTTTTTAACTGTATAATATAAATTATAACATCTTCCTCCACTATTTCCCCTACTTCCTCTACTGTACTGTCCCTGACCTAATGTCCCAGAATGCAATGCGCTGCTGACGTCACGTTCCCAGACTCAATAAATGACAACATATACAAACAAAAATCTACTTTTCTTCAATGCAGAGGTTTATTTTCATTTAAAAAAAGTAAAAGTCAGCAATAAAATATAAACAGCTCAAATAAATGCAGTAGAATAAAGAGAGCTATGAAACTAAGTTTTTGGGTTAACTGGGTTTTTATTCAGGTAAGAAATACAACAGAAATTAAAGTAATCAAATGTAAAATAACACATTGTGTTATTTTGCATTGGTTACCTTCATTTCTGTAGTCTTTATTGCAAATAATTCTTACCATTAAAGTTATAAAACGTATTCAGTCAAGAGCAGAAAGTGATTTTCTTTGTCTTTTGTTCTTTGATTAACATGACAGAAAGCAGCAGGAATATTGGACTGCTGTCCCTTTAAGAGTTTATGAACGGTCTTCAATGGACCCAATAATGTTACACACGACATGGGTTCACTTTCTTAGCTATTTAAATATTAAAAACTGACTGTGTTTATCTGTGTACTCACCAAGATTGTCTGTGCCGCTGGTTTTGAAATACTTTTGTATACAGTTTAAGCGCAGGAAGGCGACTATTTTGGTACTTGTTGTGACTCTGTTTGTTTTCTGTCTGTTTGAGACTGAGCGTGGCTTGTTCGCTCCACTAATATAGATCAGTAGTGCGCGCGCTTTCTGTGTGAGCGCGAGACCTGCGGGAATGACTAAAAATTATGTGCAATACAAGCAATACTTAACCGGAGCGAATGAGTGTGAGAGAGGAGGCGCCCGCGCGGGTGTGTGTCACTTCACTGTGACAGAGAAGAGAGCGAGAACGCGCAGCTGACGTTATTGCCTGATTCTCTGACCCAGTTTGTTTGCGGGTTTCCATGGCTGCAATACGCGGTGTTTTCCGTGAACTGGCAACCTGTGATGTCGAAATACTATTGGATAAACTGGCAGCACGAGGTTTCGCACAGACCAAAACAAAAACAGACATTCAGACACAGAACGCACATTTCAAAGTAAAATATCTGGCTGTAGCAGTGTTTTTCTGAGAAACAAGTAGGTGAACTTAGCATGTTTCCTAAATATCTGCAAACATATTAGGGTATTTTTATGCTTTATTAAAGTAAAAATCTTACATAGAGCCCCTTTAAACAGAACACACACTATTAATAATAACTTGATTATTTACACAGCAGGAAGAAAATTAACAGAATGTTTGAAAATGAAAATTAACAGGATGAGTATGTAACCTGATAGCCTAGGATGAAAATAAAGTTATAAAACTGTGATAAAACTACAAATGTTTAATATTCAACATTTGAAGTAATAATATGGGGACATAAGAATCAAATACAAAGCAAGAGTGACCCAAGTATAACCATAGAGTGTTTTGTTAATAATATATTTTTTTATTTCTCATTTCCATAAGGCTTGTTCAGAAGATGCTCTGAACCCGTTGTCCAATCAGTTAAATTTCACATTTGAGGGTCTTCCACTAGCAAGAATGCAAAATTTGAGACCAATACTGCTGCCAGCGATAAAGACCTCCACAGACCACAATGTAAGAGTTCATCTGTGTTAAGAGTAGAAGTTAGCAGTTTCAAAACTTTTAAACTTCATCACATTTCATTAATTTTTCTGTGCCCTCACTTTGTTTTATAGCTAGATTTTGAGATAAACTGTGGAACTGATAATTTATGTGTTGACGACCTCCGAATGGATTTCAATTTCTCTGGGTGAGCAAATCATTTGCTCTATTTCTAAACTGAAATATTAAAATAAATTAATAATTTTGAACCATATTGATGCTTATGAAAGTATTTCCGAATCTCTCTTTGGTTTCTGTAATCCAGGGCTTCAAACATAGAGGTTGGGATAATGCAGGAGATCAATGTGAGAGTGTTTGTAGAGAACAGAGGAGAAAACTCATACAACACTCTCTTCACCATCAAATACCCGTTTGGTCTTTCCTACAGGAGATTCACATCTAAACAGGTAAACATAGGCACATATGCTGAAACTGAGTTAATAATAAGAATGGCATTTCTAAAGCAAAATAGCTATGAAGGTGCAATGAATTTTTGAATGAAAACAGAGCCACATTAAAAATAGTTAAAGTGTTAGAGTTTTATTTTACAAATATTTTCAAACCATGTAACAAATGGAATGTTAGTTAGCATGTTTTATATATATGTAAGTGTGTGTGTGTGTGTGTGTGTGTGTGTGTGTGTGTGTGTGTGTTGAAATATATGATAAACGTTCTGTATGAGCAGGGCAGAGTGGAGTGTGTGTCTCTGGATGCTGAGAGAGGAGTTACTCTGGGAGAAACCGCATGCCAAATCAGTAAACCTATCCTCAAGAGAAACACTCAGGTCAATAATCACACCACTGACATGAACATTTGCTCATGTGGAAGAATGCATGTTAATGGTTAAACTGATAATCATTATTTTGCTCAAAAATTATTAATTACAGTTGTTCTCATTTGAGACATTTCTTTTTACATTTAATAATGATCATGAGAATTATTTAACTTTCACATGAACACAAATCAAGAGAACATCAAGTCATAGAGAAGGTTTATTTTATATTCAAGATTCATGTTTAGATTTATTACAATTAGTCCCAGAGAAGGTTTGCTTACTGATTTAGTCACAGATGGGCAGTACAAATACTTCATTCATTCATTCGAGCAGAATATCACAATGGAGATCACTGAACTCCAACACACACATCTGCCTGTATTTTCAGATCAGCAAGTGGTTGTCAAGTTGGGAAGATTAGGTAAAATGCTTGTTGTATAATTAATCAATTTAATAGGAAAGCTCTGATTCGGGTATTTAAACTCTTGACATCTGGCAACACCAATGTACTAGAAAACAGAAATGTCCCTAAAAAACAACAACAACAACAACAACAACAAAAAAAAAAAAACACTTTTTCAGGAAAAATAACCAGCGGGACAATATTGCAAAGATTATCCTTAATTGATCTAGAGAAGCAGGAATCATGATCACGATTAAAATACTATTAATTGTCCAGGGCTGGGTTTCCCGATAACGTTGTCTCTTAGCGCGCTACGAAGACTCTAAAGGTAGACCTTAACTGAAGATGTACCGTTTCTAGGCGTGTTCCCCGAACTTAGGAGGTTGCTTAAGGTATATCTTCTTAAGTGCCACGTTACCAGGTGCTGTCCATGGTGGCGGTGCTGAATTGGTTGATATCGATGGCTCGAGAATCGATAATTCACTGCTTCACTGAGTTATGTGAGAAATCAGTGTTCTTTATAAAAAGGAGCACTTCAGAAGTAGAAACTGCATTTATCAGGACTCATGGTATGTTATAAAAGTAATCTAAATTGCAAACTAAATCCATATTGTAATTTATCAATATTCTGGGGGCGCGGAGCTCCCATCAGCGTGAGTTTTATTTAGAATAAAGTTTTAATTCCTTGGAGACGCGTCATGCAGCTGACAGACATGTAGGTATCTCGTTTATATCGTTTTTTTTTTTTTTTTTTTTTTTTAATATTCACAAACTTGTTAACTATATCATGAATTTACGATTGTAAAATATGTGGAAGTGAATGTGTTTTGTCACGCTATGAGTTTGCACGGCAGTTAGAGCTGTCGGATAGCCTATACGAAATCTTCCCCGAAATACATAAAAGTATGTGGCCGGTGAACTGGGAGAAGAATGGAGTAAACTTTATTGTTTCATAAACAATGTGTATCTGATATGAATAAAACATATCAAATATGAAAAAAGGGTTATTGTTGCAGCTTCCGTAGACATCAGTGTAATTTGAATTTAACAAACTATAAATGTCTTTTTTTATGCAGTAGCCTACTTAATTCAAATGTGTATTTAAATGTCTGAAACCTAAAATAAAGCGCGATGAGGTTAAAAACACCGAATAGTTGTGATAAAGTTACATGACAAGCGCAGAGCGCGCGTCTGTCTCTGGATCAGCGCTAAAGCACATTTGAATTTAGCAGTGAATTTTTTTGCATTTTATTCTTTGCCATAATCCTAATCGAACACTGAGTGTATTACAGCTTCAGATTTATATTCGTATTGACTATAAACAGTGATAAGGTATAGCTAAGAGTGGTCCAGACCAACCTTACGAAAGTATGACTTACAGAAGGTATACTTAACTAAGAACGTTTCGGGAAACACGTATTAACGTTAAGGTACAGCTTAAGGTATAATTTAAGAACGACGTAGAGTTAAGAAGGTTTCGGGAAACCCAGCCCTGGTCATTTGCATATACACATTCATTACTGACTTGATTATTTTTAAACTCAAAGCAGTTTGCAAACACTTTTAGCTACTTTAATGTGTGTGTGACTGTTCAACATGTCCAACTTTAGTTAGTCCAAAATGTAGTCTTATTCTGGCTTTTTTGTTTAAATTCTAGGTTCTGTTTGACATTACATACAGTATTAATAAAGAAAGTACACTGGGCCAAAATGTGACGTTTGCTGCTGAGGTCACGAGGTATGAAGTTGTTTGAGTGAAGTCAAAGCGTGAAACAGCCTTTGACCTTGAGCTCTAGGAGGATTCTCACATGATCATGTTATCAGAAACGGATAAATGATACTAATAATCAAAACCTCCATCTCTCACAGTGGAAATGACAAACACTCAATCAACAGTGAGTTAAAAAAACAGAAAACCATCGATGTCAAATACGCCATCTATATTGCTTTGATAAGGTTAGTGCTCTGTTCCATGTTTCTGTATAAAAATAATACCACATTTTCTATTATCCTAGACTGTAATATTGTCTTTTTCTTTCTTCATTTTAAATAAAAGGCATGAAAATTCCACCATCCACATTAATTTTACTTCAGGGAAAAGGGATCTTATGAAACCTGTCCAGCAGATAATAAGGGTATTAGTTATTATTATTTTTTTTTTCTTCTTAAAGGGTTAGTTCACCCAAAACTGAAAATTATGTCATTTATCACTCACCCTAATGTCGTTCTATATATATCTTTGGAATACAAATTAAGATATTGTTGATGAAATCTGATGGTTCAGTGAGGTCTCTATGAGAGCAAAGCCATTTAAACTCTCAAGGTCCATGAAGGTACTAAAACATATTTGAAACAGTTCATGTGAGTTCAGTGGTTCTATCATAATATTATACAGTGACAAGAATACATTTGTGCGCCAAAAAAACAAAATAACACCTTTACAACAATGTCTATATGGGCTGATTTCAAAACACTGCTTCAGAGCTTTGAATCGAATCGAATCAGTGAATCAGAGCACCAAAGTAACGTGATTTCAGCAGTTTAGCCGTTTGATAGGAGATCTGAATCACTAATTCTAAACAAAAGATTCATAAAGCTCAGAAGCTTCATGAAGCAGTGTTTTAAAATCGGCCCATAAAGATATAGCCCATATAGGCCTCAATGAGCAATCAGATTTAATCGACAATATCTTAATTTGTATTCCACAGATGACCAATGGTCTTACGGGTGTAGAATGACATGAGGAGAGTAATAAATGACATTATTTTCATTTTTGGGTGAACTAACCCTTTTAAGTATATTATAAAAAGGTTTTATGGTAATATATTTTAACAGGATTTATTTTAATAACACTCAAATGCTCATACTTTACATAACTCTTCTTTACTTTATTTCTCCTCTTTCAGGTTCAGAATGACCTCAAAGAAATAACTTTCAAAGTGTTCATCAGAGTACCAGTGAAACTTGGTGATACTGACATCTGGACTAATTCAAATCTGCAAGTGTGTGAATTTATTTCTTATCTCATAAGCCATACAGGCATAGGCGTAATTTGCGGGTGGGGCGGGTGGGACATGTCCCCACCACTTTTTGCCAGGGTCGATATTGTCCCCACCACTTTTTGAAACATCTTGCGGTACGGATGTAGGCCTATCTAATACAAAATAAACGTTCATTAGCAATTTGTTCGTTTGTGTTAAATATTAGGCGATCTGACGCTGGGATGTGTTGTTTTTGAAATCATGTTGCTCATTGCCGCTATTAGTGGCAACAGTGTTCTCTTGATGCTCGTGCACACTGCGCAGTCTTCACACGGACGAGCGCTTCTACGCTGTTGGCAGAGACTCTCCATTCGTTCCGGTGAAATCACAAAACAAAATGCACATAACGTGTCCCTGCTCTTGATATACAATCACTGATGATCATATTTGGTTTTAATGAGAAAAAAATAAAATTAATTTTAAAAGGGCAGATTAGAACCAAGAACCTCTAACACGCCGAATAAAAATTCTACCGCTAGTCCATCAGAACAATTAAACATTTGGCGCAGATGTACGTATTTATTGACTAATGTAAAACTCTCGAGACTAACAATGTAGTAGATATAAGGATGAACCGATCATATTAAAAATGAGGTCTATGTCAATAATTTTCTACATTTATTGTAATAATACAATTACAATACACCAAAACACACATTACTCCTGTCCCACCCACTTTTTAAAACAAAGTTACGCCACTGCATACAGGTATACTGATAATTTTAATTAAAGGTTGAAGTTAGTCAGACCGACACTTACAGAAAACGTCGAACCAATCAGCATTAGGGGGCGTATGACAGTTGGATAGAACAAGTAAGAGGGAGACTTGAAAAAACGAGAGATGGGACACAATACAAAAGAGCTCAAAAGAATATCACTGGAATGAAGGTTTATGACTTGGCAAGCACTTTAGGACTGTGTTTATATTAGAAAAGCGCTGGAGAGAGCTTAGTGGGAAAACAGACGCGGAGGCTGCTTTGATTCCGCTTCTCATGTGAGTAACACTGGGTTTTGATTGTGTGGAGCTGCTGTGCTGTTGGCGACTAACAACAAACACTTTGTATTTACTCTTGTGTACTGTATGTTCACTTCTTGTGCTTCATTGTCGTTCGTTCATCAACTGCACTTTATTTTTTTGCGCGTCATCTGTGATACACAGACATCCATTTGCATTGAGTGTGTGACAGTTGCCAGACACTGACGACATTGTTAGTACTTGCCTCACCTACGAGCAGCGATCGGGATTCGAGGGTGGTTAGGATTGGAGGGTGAGTTTTGGAGGCGGAGCAATGAATTGAGGGGTGATTTCAATTATCAACAATGTCCAACAGCTTTTTTCAAAATCTACTTATCACACCTTTAAATAATTTCGGTATGATGTAGGGAAGAAAAATGGCATCCCATCCTTCACCCATAATTGTCCAGAAACATGTTTGAAAATGTCACCAAGGCAAACTTATACTTATGATTATGAACCAGGGAGCAGGGGGCCACTAGCGGGCTTTCGCAAACTTACAAGTAGGATGATGTAAAAGTATTTAAATTAATAAATTATTATTGTAATATTAACATAATCTGACTTTCATTAAATCAAGATGTAATCTGGAAATCATATTTCTTTGTATTTTCCCTCAATAGTCATTGTTTTTATTGAAGAACAAATACAGATTGTAAATTTTGGAGCTGCTAAAATTTACACATTGCACCTTTAAATTAATAATGTTAATTAATTCAGTATATCATTAAAACAAGATTGTGAAACAATCATCTTTCTCATAATCACAGCAGGAGAATGAGAACTATAGTTTGCAAATATAAGGGGTCGGAAAACGTGCTTACAAGTTAAAGAGTTTGAGAACTACTGTTTTAAACTGACATTGGCTGACGGAAAGTGAGATTTTTCTTTCTTTCTTTCTTTCTTTCTTTCTTTCTTTCTTTCTTTCTTTCTTTCTTTCTAAAGATTTATGGCTGTAAAAGCGAGAACATTGAGAAGCCTGTTATCACCAATTTTACATTGTTGGATGTTGTTAAAAATCATCGTGTGGTGGTGAGGACACTTTTTAAATTTAGTTTTGTTTTACCTCATTAGTTTTCCACAATTTATTAGTAGTATATGTTAAACATATATCAATGAAGCTCTGTCTCTCTCTCTGTGTGTGTGTGTGTCAGAACTGCTCTGTGGCGGTGTGTGCCGTGTTCAGCTGTGACGTCAACCTCATAAAGAATGAAAGGAAACTCTATTATATATCTGGTGATGTGAGCTCTGGATGGATTGAGCAGGTATCTGACTTTTAAAGCAAATTCATATCACAGAACAGACCATATATATTCATAATTGTTTCTGTATCTGTATCTGTGTCTCTCTTAGACTGGACTCAGAGCTGCTGTGTTTGAGTTGATCAGTTCAGTGTCTCTGGATTATGACAAGAGCAAATATATTTTCTTTTCCTCTGATTCTCAAGGCACTGCACCATCTCTCCAGGTGATTCAGTGATCGTTCATGTCAAGTCTAATAACTGTAAAAAGAGCTCTCAAAACACTGCTCTGTTTGAAGGAATCTATAACTGCAGTCTACTGTTTTTTTATGAATTGTTATTTGTTAATTTGTTTTGTATTTTATTCTTATATTTTCACACCACATATTTTTTTTCTTTTTGCTTCTTGCTAATATATTGACAGTTGCACTTACAATGTTTTTCACACATATGTCCTGTGCATATTTGTGTTTTACTTTGTACAAGTGTGTTTTTGTAGTAAGGAAGAGTCACAGTATTTTTGTTAAAGAAATGCCACAGAGACAAATGAGTTTCAATGAGATCACTTCTGACTGCACTAAAAATTCACTTGCTCACATTTTTCCACTTTGTAGATTAACACTCAAGTGGAGGTGTATGAGGAGCCGAACCTGACCAAAGAGATCATTGGAGGAGTGATAGGAGGACTGCTGCTACTGGCTCTCATCACAGCGGCCCTCTATAAGGTATATCGCCTTCATTAAATCAGTTTCAGTCGCTCACACTTTCACCTGTCTAATCTATATTTTTTAATGCTTACATCATGTTAACACATATTTTCTCTCTTTACAAGGCTGGGTTCTTCAAAAGCCAGTACAAGCAGATACTGCTGGAGGCACAGCGGGATGCAGGAGGAGAGCCAAACATGACACAATAATGTGCATTCAAACAGCATTCAAACAGTTATAAGATATATATGTACTTATTGTGTTTTGTAGGCTTCAGAATGAAACATGAATATACAGCTCATTGTAGCAACATATTTCAGACTGATTTAGAACAATTTATTTAAATGAAAACTGGACAATTTTGAAGTTATTTCAGATTACTCATCATCTTATCAGTGAGCACACAACAAGTTACCACAATGAAAGTATTTATAGCCTTTCAAATATTTGACTTCCTTTTTTGTTATGAAAACTGATAATGACTGTATGAACTGTAGGATCTTTTTCTCACATGCACATTGTTTTTGAGATGTTTTCTATGGAAGTTTGTTTCCACCATGGAATTAAAAAAAATACAAAAGGTAATTTCGACTTTGTAACTTTTTTTCTCTGAATAGCGAAAGACAAACTTGCAAGTCAGAGAAAAAAGTTTCAATTGCGAGATATAAAATCCAGTTCTGAGAAAAAATTGCATTTGTATCATAATTCTGACTTAATAGTTTGCGATTGCAAGTTAATATCTCACAATTCAGAGAAAAAAAAAATCATAATTGTGAAATATAAACTCAACTTTTTATTTTTATTTTTTATTAGTGAGTGGCGGAAACAAGCTTCCATAGTTTATTTTATTTTATTTATTTTTTTGTTAAGTTTCTTCATGTTTTCATAACAGGGATGTGCACTGGGTGTAGATGTTTAATGTTTTTTGCTTTATAAAAAGATATCGTTTAAATCTTCTTTTTTTATTTTTGCAATATTGGAATATTTAAAAATGGTACATGTTGGTATAAGGAAATTAAAATATATTTAAATAAAATAATTTTGGCATTATGCATTGCACTTATTTTTGTGCCATTATTTATAAGCATACCTTAATTTGTATTTTAAAGGGGTGATGAAGTGAGAAATCAAATTTTCCTTGAGCTTTTGACATATAAGAGGTCTTCATACTATAAGAATATCCTGTAAGTTTCAGAGCTGAAAACATCCTTGTTAGTCCAATAAAAGCTTTAATTGACACCAGACCCAAAAATCGATCTGTGACATCAAAGGGCAGCAAGCACCGTCTCCGCAGAAGAAGATCAACGCCTACTTCATCACTGCCTGTTTAGCCCCGCCCATCTATTCACACATTACATGTAATAAATAACATAGGCCTACATGGTGCTACTAAACCGGATCGCGCTACGAAGCAATAAACATGCCGTTGAGGATTACAAAATAATGTGCAGTGCCTGGACTCCACAGTAATGCAACATGTAAGTAACTGTGTTTATTGTAATGCCTGATCTGATATATAATGATTCATGTAACGTCAGATGTTCTTTGTCTGTGTGTCAGTAAATCAAACCCATGACTTAACTTCAATTCTCATTGTTTCTCTTAGTAGGATGAAAATAATGTTATTTAATGGTGATTTAATTATATGAAGAAAGCGATCAAAGAAAGCTCCCTTTGCAATCGGTTGGAGCAGCGTGCGATGAAGCTGTCAATCAAACAGCGCGAGTTTATCAGTGACTGATGCATAAAATTCCTGTTTTATTCAATGAATCTTTTAGTTATATCACGTTTGCACTGTTAGTGTCATGATCACAAGTTGGAGTGCCCTATTTAGCCACCAGAGGGCACTCCAACCCAGACTGTTTCTCACCTCTTTTGTACTTAATTTCCCATAAACCACTTCCCGGACTCATTATCCCGTCGTTGCTTTCAGCTGTTTTGTGTTTGATCATTTGTGTCTGTATTTATACCCTGTTTGTTTCTGCTTTTGTCATTGAGGTTTCATTTACGGTCACTGGTTTCTCTGTTCTGTTTTCTTTGTTTTGTCTGGATTGTTCTTTGGATTTTGACCCTGCCTGTTCTGGATTACGTTTTGGATTATCCCATTAAAAGCTGCAAATGGACCTTACCTGTTTGTCTCTGTGCCTAACGTTACAGTTAGTGAAGATGCAAGCATTTGTTAGTGTACAGAAATTGAGTTTCAATGACGAGATCACTGCTTTCATGCGCTCAACAACATGTCTGTGATTGGCTACAATGTTCATCTCTGCAACCTTTCATGCCACGATCTCAATATAATGCCATAAATCTAAATGTAATGCAACACGTTTCACGATTAGTTAACCTTAAGAGCTGTAATAGTAAAAACCTGCTAAAAGAGAGAGTAATACTTGGCTATTTCAAATGGAAAGATGTCAGCCAATCACAACAGTGGGTGTTTACACTGAAGTTTCACAGCAAACACACCCCTTAAAACAGAGCGTTCAAATCAGAGGGCTAAAATCAGGGTAGGAAAAATGCCTTTTATTTATAACAATTTTGGAAGTAAAAAGCATACTAACATTATAAGTGCACCCCATGAAACATTATAAAACAATAAAACAACGCAGTTCATGACCCCTTTAAATAAAAAAATTGAGTATGAACGTAAGTCAGGAAATTCTGTGATTTGGGGTTTTTGTGAAACTGAGCAATTGCAGCAAACCCAAACAATACCTAAAACCTTTTGCCAGTTATTTGTTCATTCATTTTTATAAATCAATGTAGGACACAGTATGTGCTGAAAATCTGGAATAGATAAAGACTCGATGCAAAAATCTACACCACGAACAATATACAAGTGAAAATAAAAGTGAATTATTAAACTATTGTTACAGTTTACTTGGCGACATAATAAATCACTTACAACTTTGAAAATATGTACTGAAAGAAAAAATGTTGTTCAAGATGTGAAGAGCATTCAAAAATGCATCCTATGGGTGTAAATGGCTCCTGTTGATGATAAAAGAGCTTAATAATCTTTGTGCTGCTCTAGATAATTGCAACCTACTTCAGAAGAGGGTTTCATCCTAACATGTCATCTGCAGATCACTGTGATATTTATGGCTTAGGGTATTTGAGTGTCACAGACACGCCAGGTTCCAGCACCCTCCAATCACAGCGCACACCATCCCCTGAGTTCTGATCACCGCCACCTGCACCTCATCAGCACACTCATCACCAGCACTACTTAAGACACACTCACACACATTCACATTGTCTGGTCTTGTTTGCATCAAAGGACTTACCTGAATGCTTACCTCAAGGACTCCTCTTGCTACTTACCTGTACTCCGGGTTTCCTAGCTCCCCTCCTCGATTCATATCTGGCGTGAAGTGTTGTCTGAAGTCATCTACTCCATTCAGCAAGTATCATTCTCCATTGTCACTCTGCAAACACAAAGGACTGTGTCATTCTCCATATCTCTCGTACATCACCAATGTGCATCTGCTACTCACCTGTCTGCATCGTTATACTCTGCTTGTGTTCAATAAACAACCTGTTATTCCTATCTTCTGTCTCCTGCCTGGTCCTACTGTAACATCGAGAGTGTGCTAACTTTGATCTTTTTAGTTATCTTAAACATGCTGCTGTATTCTTTGTGGTTGTTGGGATGATCAGATTCAGACTCTGATCCCACACTACTGCAAATTTCCGTAACTCCGGATGGCCTCCTATGCTCCACACTTCTCTAGAGATCTGGTTAGCAACAAACAATTGCTGTAACTCATTATCCTCCCTCTGTAACTCAAGTCCTCTTCCAAACTTTCTCTACATTGTGACCCTGAACTTGAACTAGACACCTGCAATATTCTAACTTGAGTACTGCTTGAACAGGTATATCCTCCCAACCTGAAATTAATGGTGATGGAAGATTGGACAAAACTTATGGATTAAATCACCAGGTGTAAATGAGTACGTCTTCTTCGTCTACTTGTGATCCGAATGACCAAAACACATTTTAATACCAAGTGTAAACAGGGCCAGAGAACTTCAAGATTAAACAGGTCAAGAACGCAACAATGGACCCTTCAAACAAATGTTCCAGTTTATTATCGCTCTAGACAGTGTGTCTACTCAATTGCTTACTCATGACCAGGGTTGGGAAGGTTACTTTTAGAATGTATTTCACTACAGATTACAACATGCTTTAAAAAGTAATCAGTAACATATTTCATTACATTACTTAAGTTTAGTAACTTAATATAAGTACTTTGGAATACTTTGAAATACTTAACACAAAGGACCACTCTGAGGTCTGACGGTATCGCCGGCGATACCACCGTGGTTTTTTTCTTATCAGTGTGAAAGAGACTCAAAATACTCTGTCAATGTTGCACATACAATTAAGAGTTATACACCATTTTAATCTGTGGAATATCTTCTTTCATTTGTGTACACTCAGAGTAAAAACAGAATGTTGTGCTTTTTGTAAAATAAAGAAAACTAACATGATGCGTGATCTCTCATCTCCCTCTGAACGAACTCCAATCTGATAGTTCTCAGAAAATGAACTGTAACTTAGTGAATACTAATGACAAAAAAAATTACTTATGTCTAAAAAAACGTTAAAATGTCAGGTTTTAAATCATGTAAGTCAAATCGAAAACAAACATTCTGTGTTTATGTAATCTGTATGAAAAGAGAGCCATGTCAGAAATCTGTGATTCAGCTCATTATCCGCTAATGCAGCCACGCCCACAGAGCCAGCGCTATTAAGACGCAAATTCAGTCAATACATGCATTCATCATCTCAATCATGTATTTATTGTCTTGAAAAGTGTTTATCTGGATGTAAAAGTCATGGTTAGCGATCTCTAGAAGACATGCAGTTAGTTCCTGTTTACTTTTCTTCTACAGATGAATTTTAGATGAGTTTTTGTTTCTTTAGCGCCCTCCGGCTGCAGTATGTATTGGAAACTCCATTCATGAGGCGTTTCTCAATGTCAAGGATACTTCCTTGGCAGGACTGGTCCTTCAAAGTCACTTCCTTCAGAGTCTAGGAGAGGCTCCTCTTTAGCATTCAGAGAACACGTAAATGGAACAGACTAGCAAGTGCACGTCATTGCGTCATTACCCCCCGGTAAACAGCTGCTTGTTTTCTACCTTTACAGTCTATGTTTTCTACACGGAGACGTATGAACGCCTCCGTTTGTTCCTTGGTCCCTGTTAAAAAATACGAGAAAGCTATGAATAACGCTGTAAATGGTATAAATGGTATAATATTAACGTTAAATTACTTTAGACAACTTAACTAGTTATTTATAAAGGATGCCGGTGATGGCAAACAAGCTAACAGGTCCTGTTCAGTTAGCCATCAATAACGTAATTTGTATTTGTATAATTTATAATATCAATACGGTAGTAATTTGTACTGGCATTTAAATGTTAAACTTTATTTATCTGACATATTTACTACTGTTATAACAAATGTTTGGTAACGTAAATATACTTACATTTGAAAGCATATTGCCCGCTAACGTCCAACATTTTTTTAAAACATTTTTGAACAAGATTGCAAAGCTGCACGCATAGGATTGTGGGTGATTTGAGAGCGCGAAGAGCGCGAAGGATACACATATGCATCCTTTCCTGTGTATGGGATATTTTTCGAGCGAAGGACTCAGTCCTTGTTTGAAATTCCGAGGATCCTCGACATTGTTACAGTCCTTTGACGGATGTCGATGACGTAGCATCCTCGAAATTCTGGCTTCCGAGGATCCTTCCTTGACATTGAGAAACGTTCATGGAATAGCCTCTTCTTCTTTTAGATGAATTTGTGGACTAAAATGCACAGAGCGCCCTCCGACTTCAAGGATGAATTGAAAACACCAGCGCTCATAGTAATGACAGTGAATATTAAATAAAAATAACTCCTCTGTATAGAAAATTGACATAAGCATATGAGAATCCAATATTTCTCCAAATGTGCATGCTTTTAAACTAAAAGCCTATATTCAGACTCTTTGCATCACAGAAATACATTATATTTTAAAGTATAATATAAAACCATTATTTTATATTGTAATAATATTTTTCTGTATGTTTCATATATCATAATGAGCTTGAGACATCACAGAAGGTTTTTTTTTCACAGCCTACCTGACTGAAATGCCTCATTAATATGCAAGTCATTTCAGCTCATTACTATCCAATTATTTTGTCTTCTCAGGTGAGAACAGCCCATTTTCAGTGGTGATTCACGCCTCATCGCATACAGTATTTCTTGGCAAAAAGTGTCTTACAAAAACTAAATCAATATATTGTTTTATATGAAGGAGTAAGCAGCATACTTTTTACATAATTTTTAAGCAAAAACTCTAGTCTACAACCTCCAATACCCAAAAGTCTTGTGAACACAGATTTACTACACTTTTTTTGGCCTTATTTCAGTGACATAAGTTTTTTCAACAACCACGCATAAATGTTATTCCTTCAAAAACACAAACATGTACATACATGTTCCTCACATATTATTGTAGCCTAGTTTGTGCTGAATACAGTGTAATGACACTTTTGTCATTAATATGTTTATGAACAACTGAAAAAAGCACAAATGTCAGGGCATGTCAAAACTTCTCCAGGCCCCAAATCAGCCTCAGACTCCAGAGGGTTAACTTGATGTTCTGTTTTAAGTTTACAGTTTTATTAGACATAACCTATGTGTTGGTAAAGAATTTCAATATCTTGATAAATTATGAAAATATTTGTTTCTTTTAAGATCACATCCATATAATTACTATTGATATCATTCCTAAATTATTTTTATAAAGATGTGCATCAGAGGGATAACAAAATATTAAATAAAAACAATAAAATGTTGTTAATAATATAGGTTGTTTTTTAGGTGTATAGAGTGAAAATTGACACAGTGGTTTAAATTGTTTTATTAACAAAGTTTGTTTGTAACTGTCACGATCACCGTCAGTTCCTGTCACTTCCTGGACTACATTCCCCATAATCCTCTCTGCCAATCACCTGCACTCACTCCACCAATCACTACACTAATCACCACACCCAGCTGCCATGCATTACCTGGACTATAAAAGACTCACACACTCATCACCTGATCGTGAAGTCTTGTTTTCTCTTGTGTAACATTTCTGAACGTTTCCCTGTATCCTGTCTGCCTATCTGTTCTTGATCCTGTCTGGTTACCCGTTTATGATTCCTTGCTACATACCTCTGGACTGTTTATTGTTTCCTTGACTGTGAATGATATCTGCCTGCCTCGATCTACTGCCTGTACCCTGACATAGTGATGGGCAGATCGAGGCTTCATGAAACACTGAAGCAGCTGAATCAAATGTGCCGTAATGATTCGAGGCTTCGAAACAATCTGACACCCGTCTCCACGGTGACCCCTAGTGGTCAGAGCAGTGCAAATGCAACAAAACTCAGGCCAAACATGCATTAAAAATACACTTTAACAAATGTATTGCAAAAGTTTTATTTAAAGTAAATCAATTAAGTGGAATTAACTAATCATCTAATAAGATTAAATATAGAGTGTCTGTATAATTTGTGTTCTTTTATCAATTTTAAAGGCTTGTTTCTCTGTTCCATGGCTCAAGCTAAACAGGCCAATAAGAGATTAATAACTACCATTATTCATTTTAATTATTCTAATGTATAATTAAAACATGTTCAACTGTATAAAACTGATCGGAAATCAGGTAAAACCATAGGGTAAAGCCCTAAGACACTTGTTCAATAGTTCTCAGTGAATCTGCATGATTCATGGGCTCACTTTATCATCGCCCTCTGTTGGTGAACCATTGAAATTTCGAACTGTTTCGAAACAGTGATGACGTGATGAAGCCTCGTTTACTAAAATCACGTGACTTTGGCAGTTTGATACACGCTCTGAATCACTGATTCGAAACAAAAAGATTCATGAAGCTTCGGAGCTTCATGAAGCAGTGATTCAAAATCGGCCATCACTACCCTGACAACAATTCTGCCTAGCCCTTGCTGTTCCTGTTTGCCCCTGCTTAGACCCTGCCTGTACGACCACGCTTACTTTTGTAATAAAGCTTGCAAATGGATCTCTGCCTCAGTCCCGCTTCGTTACAGAAGACTTCGCCGCAACAACGATCCAGCAGCTTTTCTGGTGAACCCTGGTCTGGTAGGAACACTGCATTATTGTTACTAGGGCTCAAGCAGGGCTCACAATCGCTGGAGGAATATATTGCGAAATATTTGGACATTGCACATTATTCAGACTTGCCGGACTGTGCACACATTGACTTTTTCTGTGAGGGTGTTAATCAACCTCTCAAAGAACAATTAGTTTGTAATGGACCACGTTTCTCCCTCAATCATTTCCTGGAGTATGCTTTATGGTCTGTTGGCTCTCCATTTACTGTGGGTGTCGCGGAGAATCATGTAATGGCTGCCACTAAGAAGGACACTCACAAAATGGCGGTCAACACCACAGCAACACCAGTCAACGTCTCCGCTGATCGCCCAGAGCAACGTCACGCCTTCGTTGATCGCCCAGAGCAATGTCAGGTCGCCGCTGATCGCCCAGAGCAACGTCACGCCTTCGCTGATCGCCCAGAGCAACGTCACGCCTTCGCTGATCGCACAGAGCAACGTCACGCCTTCGTTGATCGCCCAGAGCAATGTCAGGTCGCCGCTGATCGCCCAGAGCAACGTCACGCCTTCGCTGATCGCCCAGAGCAACGTCACGCCTTCGCTGATCGCCCAGAGCAACGTCACGCCTTCGTTGATCGCCCAGAGCAATGTCAGGTCGCCGCTGATCGCCCAGAGCAACATCACACCTTCGTTGATCGCCCAGAGCAAAGTCATGTCGCCCGCTGTCGTCCCAGAGCAGCCCGCTGTTGTCCCAGAGCAGCCAGAGCCTGCTACCGTCACAGAGCGGCTCGCTGCCGTTCCAGAACAGCCTGTGCCCATCCCAGAGCTGCTAGCTCTCCCTGACATGGCCACGGAGGCCGTCACCGAGCTGCCCGCTCTCACTGACACGGCCACGGAGGCCGTCACCGAGCTGCCCGCTCTCCCTGACACGGCCACGGAGCACCCTTGGTCGGACCTGCCACCACCGCCCAGGCCATTTGTCCTGCCGCTGCCGCTCAGGCCATCTGCCCTGCAGGTGCCACCCGAGCTCCTTGCCCATGAACCCGCCAATGCCTCCGTTGATTTCCCCAAGAACTTTTTTGGGGGGGGCAGTATATCTAGGAGTGGGGAGCTTGTGGGTGGGGACCCTGCTCGGCCACTGCCGTCATCGGCCTTTGAACTATTCTGGCCATTTATGGACCCTGACCTGCCGTGGTTACCCAAGCCGCCTGACCTGCCGTGGTTACCCAAGCCGCCTGACCTGCCATGGTTACCCAAGCCGCCTGACCTGCCGTGGTTACCCAGGCCGCCTGACCTGCCGTGGCTACCCAGGCCACCTTACCTGCCGTGGTCGCCCGAGCCACCTGACCCGCCGTGGCTTTCCGACACTCCGGACTCGCCAAGGTTGCCCAAGTTCCTGGACCTGCATTGGGGACCCCGTTCCTGTCTGCATGCAGGTCTCCAATGCACCCACCCTCCCTCCCTAGCTGTTCCTTTTACGCCGCGAGGACGCGCCTTCCGGGAGGGGGGCGTTATGTCACGATCACCGTCAGTTCCTGTCACTTCCTGGACTACATTCCCCATAATCCTCTCTGCCAATCACCTGCACTCACTCCACCAATCACTACACTAATCACCACACCCAGCTGCCATGCATTTCCTGGACTATAAAAGACTCACACACTCATCACCTGATCGCAAAGTCTTGTTTTCTCTTGTGTAACATTTCTGAGCGTTTCCCTGTATCCTGTCTGCCTATCTGTTCTTGATCCTGTCTGGTTACCCGTTTATGATTCTTTGATACATACCTCTGGACTGTTCATTGTTTCCTGGACTGTGAATGATATCTGCCTGCCTCGATCTACTGCCTGTACCCTGACAACGATTCTGCCTAGCCCTTGCTGTTCCTGTTTGCCCCTGCTTAGACCCTGCCTGTACGACCACGCTTACTTTTGTAATAAAGCTTGCAAATGGATCTCTGCCTCAGTCCCGCTTCGTTACAGTAACATTTAGAATGTTTATAAAGAAAATGAAATGAAATGATCTACCCAAAAATCTCGAGAGAAGGCCTATATTTAAAGCTGACACACCTATGGTTTCTCAACAGTTTTTTGCATCTCTCCACCACCACATTTTACAGGTTTGGGAAAAAATATGATCATTTTGTGTAAACTATCCCTAGTAATATGTTTATACTAATATTTAACCTTAGTGCACTGATAGCTGCATTAATATTAAGCATATAAACAACAAACAGCGAAAAAAAAAAAAAAAAGTGATGCACCTATTTTGATTTTTCATGGCCAATAGAAGCAAATTGGCCAAATCTAATACGGGTTGCAGATTTTTTTTAAAGCAAATTTATTTGTTGTTTATTTGTTCAAAAAATATGTGTAGCTCTTTGATATTATAGGCAAACACTGCATTTTTATCACAGTCCCAACAAAGATATTATGAACATGAGCATGATCAGTTGTTTTTCATTTAAATTATTGTATAATTTTAAGATTAACAGAAAAAACAGCATGGTCTGACTTTAGCTTTGTGAAATTATGTTCACAGGTGTCTATTATAAGAAACAAAACAAAATCAGCAGACGGTCTGAATGAAATGTAAATTCACTCCCTGACAGTAGGTGGCATTTATGGAACAGCAGTGATATAGCGTTTCCATGGTTACCACATATACAAAGCAGCTGCGCTGGAGATAAGAGGAAAAGCCATCAAAACTTGTCTGAAGACAGACAAAGATACATTCATATCAACCCCAATTTAATAGTTATGTTGTTCTTCCTATATTTCGAGCTTGTGCAGTATTGTCACTGCTGGCACGTCTGTTCTCCTCTTTGTGTCCATTTTCAGCGTATTCATGTGTTAACGTCCTGTTGACAGGCTTAGTAAATATTTCCTAAAATTTTGGTAAATTATTACAGAGCAGTTTGCTTGCAAGCCCGGAATAAAGATAGACCAAAATAAAACTAAAAAACCTTTGGATTTATGACCAGTGGACTACTGCATCTCTATTTTTGATCATGAACTCGAGTAACGTTATGCGCCATAAAGGCCTAAGTTACCTAAACATTTGGAGTGAATTATTAAGATTTAAAGTTTCTCTATAAAGTACACCAAGAAATTGGCTTTATAAAACATTATTTAACGCGTGGATGTTAATTCTATGAGGATTTTGTGTTATTTTTCAAAGACCTAATAAATTCTTATAAATATCTTGTAAATAAATATACCACATGTGGTACAGTCTGTCTTTAAACAGGTATGTGCCAAAAAATCCACACAGGCACATGGCATTTAAGCTGTCTTGTTAAGGACTTTTGCCAATGAACTGACCCCAGCTTGGTGGCCTGTTTTCCAACAATCGGCACTCACACTGTCCCCAGCCTGTGGAAAAATTTGTTATCACACCTGTCCCAAAGAAACCCTGCCCAATAGATAATAATGATTTCAGACCAATAGCATTGACATCTATTGTAATGAAATGTCTTGAAAACATTTTGGTTTCTCTGCTCAGAGCTGACATTGATCCACTGCAGGATCCTTTACAGTTTGCTTACAGGCACAGGAAATGTACCGATGATGCTGTTATTAGTATTATGCATCTGATTTTAAAACACTTAGAGGATAGCAAGCTGTGAAAAATGGATAGTATAATCATGTTGTATTGATAAATAGATAGATGAGTGATTAAAAAAAGAAAAGTGTCATAGGAATTATGTTTAAAGCTTTTACAGTTTTAGTTGTACTGTTGTTTATTTTATCTTGACAATCTTTCAAATGTTTTATATTGTGAACAGACATATGATAGGGATGAAGAAAAAAATATGGCCTTTTTAGGCAAGAACAAACATCAGCAAGTGTGAACTTCCTTTCATCTAATTCTAACTCATACTGTATAAGCTTTCTGCTTTCACACATTCAAAAATGCGAGTCTGCAAAAAGCACTGCAAAAAATAACTCAAATGCATCTGTCAGCTTTTCACATATTGATATGCTCACAACGAAAAACAATTTCACTTAAGAGGAAACCAAACAAACTAAAGCTTTTTGGCACAATGACAATATTCACAGTATAGCATTGCCTCGAATTCCTTCTTTTTCTTTTCATTCTTTCTTTTTTTAAATGTTTACAAAACATTTTTAATGTTTTCTTATTACATAATTGCCTCTATTGGTGCTACACGGTGAAATCATCAGCAGCTGCTGAACTGGCATCTGTTACTATAGAATGTATTTTATCATGGCTGTAATTTTGTATTGACCAATCAACAAACATGAATGGAAATATGCATTTTATATATTTCAGTTGTCAAATTACAGTTTGTAGTTACTAAGTCATTCTTTATCACTTCTTTACTTTATCAATATCGAACTGCCAAAGTCATGTGATTTCAGTAAACGAGGCTTCGTTACGTCATAATTGTTGCAAAATTTAAATGGTTCACCACTGGGGGTGTGACTTTGGCAGTTTGATATTCACTCCAAACCACTGATTCAAATCAACAGATTCGTAATTCTCAGAAGCTTCATGAAGCGGTATTTTGAAATCGACCATCACTAGATGTGAATAAAGTCTTTTTTTTTTTTTTTGGCACAGAAAAAAGTATTCTCGTTGCTTCATAATATTAAGGTTGAACCACTGTAGTCACATGAACTGTTTTAAATACATCTTCAGCTTTCTGGGCATTGACAGCGTTATTTGTCTTGTTGGCAATGGAGGCCTCACTGAGCCATTGGATTTTATCAAAAATATCTTAATTTGTGTTCCGAAGATGAACAAATGTCTTACGGGTATGGAACAACATAAGGGTGAGTAATTAATGACATAATTCTCATTTTCGGGTGAACTAACCCTCTAATTTTGGCATATCACACATGTTACAACAGACACCAGAAGCAGAGATAAAAGCAGTCAAGGTTGTTTATTTAAACAATCAGCAGAGTGACAGGTAGGTGAATGGTGAGTATGATGATCTTGGAGAAGAATAGAGGTAATACTGTCCTTTTGTTGTGTTGCAGGTGATGGTGGAATGAGACGCTGGAGACTGGAGACTGGAACACTCACACACCGACAGGTAGGAACACGAGGAGCAATGGAGACGATTGAGACGATGGAGGCAGGTAAGTATAGCAATTAGAGTCCTTGAGGTAAGAATACAAATGGCTGTAGTGCAAACGAGACCGGACAGTGAGTGTGTGTGAGTGTGGAGCTTAAGGCAGGATACTCAGGCAGGATAGTTTCGGGAGTTTCATTCCTTTCCTCTGGAGCATGGAGACGGGATAAGGCATCAGCCTTAATATTCTTGGAACCTGGACGATAGGATATGGAGAAATTGAATCGTGAAAAGTACATGGCCCATCGAGCTTGGCGAGGGTTGAGTCTCTTAGCAGCTTTCAGGTACTCAAGGTTCTTATGATCAGTGAGAACTTGGAAGGGATGGTTAGCCCCCTCCAACCAATGCCTCCACTCTTCCAGGGCAAGCTTGACTGCCAGGAGCTCACGGTCACCGATGTCATAGTTGACCTCCGCTGGTTTGAGCTTGCGGGAGAAGAAAGCACATGGGTGGAGTCTACTTGGCGTCCCCTGCTGCTGCGACAGGACCGCTCCCACTTCGGTGGTGGAGGCGTCCACCTCCATGACGAATGGCAAATCCGGGTTTGGGTGGACGAGGAGGGGAGCGGTGGTGAAGGCTTTCTTGAGGGTCTCAAAGGCATTGGTGGCAGGCTGGGACCAGGACAGAGACTTGGGCTGCTTATGTAACAGGTTGGTAAGTGGATTGACAATGGTGCTGTAGCCTTTAATGAAGCGGCGATAGAAATTGGAGAATCCGAGGAAACGTTGGAGCTCTTTTATGGTGGTTGGAGTTGGCCAGGTCTGGATAGCAGGGACTTTCCCCTCGTCCATCCGGATGCCACTGTGATCAATCACGTATCCCAGGAAGTGGACAGAGGGCTGATGGAAGGAGCACTCCTCTGCTTTGAGGATTAGATGGAACTGCCGTAAGCGTTGGAGGACCTCCGCAACGTGGTGGCGATGTTCGGCCAAGCTCCGGGAGTATATGAGGATGTCGTCTATGTACACCAGTACAAACTTATGGAGGAACTCCCGGAGCACCTCGTGGATGAAACCCTGGAATACGGAGGGGGCATTGACCAGGCCATACGGCATTACCAGGTATTCGCAATGGCCAGTGGGTGTGACGAAGGCGGTCTTCCACTCGTCCCCCTCACGTATCCGGATGAGGTTGTACGCGCTGCGGAGGTCCAGCTTGGTGAACACAGTGGCACCGCGGAGATGTTCCAGGGCCGCTGGGATGAGGGGAAGTGGATACCGGAACTTGACAGCTATTTTATTCAGTGAGCGATAGTCAATGCAGGGCCGCAAGCCTCCGTCCTTCTTTGCCACAAAGAAAAAGCTTGAAGCAGCAGGGGAAGTAGACAGGCAGATGTATCCTTGGTTAAGTGCCTCTTTGATGTATTCCTCCATGGCCTTCTCCTCCGGTACTGACAGGGGGTAGATGCGTCCCCTAGGCACTGCCTCACCCGGTAACCGATCAATGGCACAGTCCCATGGCCGGTGTGGAGGTAGCTTGGAGGCGCGTTGCGGGCAGAAGACGTCACTGAAGGGGGCGTAGTCGGGTGGAATATCCACAGAGCGCTTTTCGACAGGACGTTCGATGGAAGTGGCATTGATGGAGATATTCTTGGAGCGAGGAGATCTTGGAACAGGAAGTACTGAGAAACAGCTGGAGAAGCAGTGGTCGTCCCACTGCAAACGAGACCAGACAGTGAGTGTGTGTGAGTGTGGAGCTTAAGTGCTGGTGGTGATAGCGGTGCTGATGATCCTCAGGTGGCAGTGATTAGTATGCTGGTGATTGAGTGCATGGGTAAGGAAGTGAGGTGGAACCTGACGTGTCTGTGACAGCGCAACCCTAATCTAAACTGTTTGTATGTGTGTGTGTGTGTGTGTGTGAGTTTGTTTATATTACAATGGATCTCATTCATGAAACATTCGTAAATATACGAGTAAATATGTGAGTGATTTGCGCGTAAACAGACTTTCCCGAAAACTCTCCTCCTGATTCACAAATACTTTGTAAACGTCAGAACTGATAGTGAAATGTGTGTGTGTTAATGAATTCCAATCAGTCGTAAATGGGACGCGCGTGCACGTTCATTCTCAATTACCATAAATCCCGCCCATTAAATCCGACTGACAACTATATATGGGCATCATTTTATGACACCAAATGAAGGATTTTGGCCATTTTATAGGAAACAAGTTCCATAGTTTGCCCAGCCCTATTGAAATCAATTCATTATTTGATTAAAGTGCTCCGTTTGCAGATGCTATAGGTGCGTTCACGCGGCCTCGTAATTCCTGTAGTTACAAGATTCTAGCTTGTAAAAAGCGTTCACGTCCTCGTAGAGTTCGTAATTACAGTTTGTAAGCTGGGAGTTTTCTGAAAGCTCCCACATGTAACATGTGGCCACTATACCACCTGACCGCTGTAGATTGATTTATTAGGCGTTGATAGTGGTGCCATGGAAACGCATAATTTCCAGTCCAAGGACCAAAAGGACGTGAACAGCTCCGAATATAACGTCATTTCAAGATAGCGGTAAATACAAGGTGACGTGAACGCAGCTTATTACTGGCTCTCACAACAAAAGTAAAAAGAAAAAACGTATGTGATTACTATATATATTTTTTTTCAAAATGTTGTAAATATGTACCTTATTAAGGTGAATTAAAATGCAGCCTTATTAATGAGCAAAACGTTCGGATGTTAAACGCACTATTTACGCGTGACTGGGAGCAGGTGTAGATTTCTTTCGTACCAACTAACATTTGGAAAATACGAACATTTTAATGAATCCGAAAATTTACGCCAGAACCACTTTACACACGATTTACACAAAAATTCGTTCTGCTCTTGTTTCATGAATGAGACCCATTGTGTTTATATTACGTTTATATTACAAATGTTCCCACGATGTAATATAAACCTGAGTTCACCTACATCGTGGGGACCAGCCACCAGTCCCCACAATGTAAATTAATTAATAAAAATACTAAATTATGTTTTTGTGAGAAAATAAAGGTGTGCACAGTTTTCTGTGATGGTTAGGTTTAGGGTTAGGGGTAGGGTAGGGGGATAGAAAGTACGGTTTGTACAGTATAAAATGCATTGCGGCCTATGGAAAGTCCCCACAATTCACAAAAACAAACATGTGTGTTTGTGTGTTTGTGTGTGTGTGCATCATTCACTGAAACGCAAATTTAGCTGCAGCCAAGTGACTGAGCAACCCACCATTTCCCATTCTGTAACCCACAAATGGGTCGAGACCCTCAGTTTGAAAACACCTGCATTAGACACATCTATTTTTAGACAGCCTCATAAGAAAACATTCACAGTCTTTCTAATGTTATGGAGTATGTAATATTGTGACCAGACATATGATATGGATGAAGATGCAAAATGTCCTTTTAAGGCAAGAGCAAACTTTAAATGATCTCTTTGTCTAATTCTGCCTCGTATGAGCTTTCTGCTTTCACACATTGCCCGCATTCAAACATGCAAAAGCTCAAATGCACATGACAGCATTTCGCATATTACAGTATTTCACAATTGCTAAAACACTAAACCTTATTCTCTGAACCCAATGCTCAGTGGCCTAAACCCATTTGTCGAATCAGTCACTTTGTAGGCAAAACCTTAAACAAGTTCAGATAGTTAAGACACTGTTTGCAAATCTCATCCACTCTTTTCGCAAAACTCTAAACACATTATTACTCACTAAAACACATTTTGCACTGTTGCAAAATGGTAAATACATGTGGCAAAAGTTAAACACAACTACAACACAGTTGTCATCCTTTAAACACAATGACTCAAAATTATTCACACTTATTTCTAATGATGTGATCAAATCAACTGTATAAAATATAGGTTAGTTCAGAGTGTACAGGTGACACATGTGCTGAATGATGATACCAACAATAGATGGAAACAATCTGAACAGTAGAGGAGGAAGAGTATGTGTAAGAGAATGATGAGGAGAAAGAGCAAGGGGTGTGGAGACAAGGCTGTCAAGGCTGGATCCGGCACAGGTTTTTCCCTTTGCCTGGAAAGAGACGACATTGCCTGTGATGTGGAAAATGTCCTCAACAATATTCAATAATATTCAACAATATTATTGATCTGACAGTACTGACATTATAGGATGAGAACTGAACTAAGCTAGCCTAGATGATGATATCACTGTTTTTTGCAGAATTGCTTTATAGAGGAAAATAATTACAGTAATTTACATAATAATTGATGGTCTTTACAATGTAAGTGAATCAACACTGAACTGACTTCAGCTGAACAATGACACTATTTTCTTTTAGATGTGTACAGCCAAAATGAACCATCTTTGCATTACTGATCATCATGAACCTGTTATCACTGTAAAGTTGCTTTGACTATACTATACTATACTATACTATACTATACTATACAGGGCTTAAAGTTTTCTGGCACCGTGTCGGATCTCCGGCGTGCGGCATTTGGCTGCGGAAAAAAATATAGTCCTACATTTGTCTTGACTTGCTATCGCGTGCTTCATTTCATTCATACAATTTACACTAAATAATTTATCATATCGTACAATGTTTTAAACATTTAAGTAGACATTGAATAGTAGAAAGTGTGTATGATGATGTAGTGTTTTAGTTGATAGCAGCCTACTACTGACAAAGCTGATTTCTGAGAGACGCAAGATAAACGCGGCTATTTGATTTACGAACACGCTGCTCATTTACAGTTTTTCTCAATTGCTAAAACACTAAACCCTATTGTCTGAACCAAATGCTCAGTTGCCTGAACCCACTGACTGAATAAATCACTCTTTTGGCAAAACCATAAGCACTTTTCACCTGTTTAGACACAACTTGCCAACACATTTTCATTGTGCTGCACCCGTGCTGCATAATGGTGAGCACAGGTGACAAAAGTCAAACACAATTAAAGCACAGATGTCACCACTTGAACACAACAACTCAAAATTGATCACACTTGTGGCTAATGATGTGAGAGAACATATAAAGTAAGCCAGTTCAGAGAGCACTGGTTTGTGAGGCCCTACAATGGATAGAAATCTGAGAGTATGTAAATGTTGACAGCAATTACTGTATGACATACTATATACTGTACCACAGTATAATGCAAGTAAATATGTTTTAGTACATCACTGTACCAATATACTGTATTATTGTAATGGCGGGTTGGTCTAACTGTTTGTAGGCCTAATATTCCATGTATATTTTTTGTAACTCCATGTTCTCTTTTTGTAGAATTGAAAGACTGCCACATGGGGGTGGGAGGACCGGTATGTTCTCCCCACACCAAGAGACCCTAATTGTTGATATGGTCCGTGAGAACAATGCCATTAAACTGAGTGAAATTCAGCAGAAGATCATTGAGGACCATGTAAATTTTGAGGGTATCAACAGTGTCAGCCTCTCTACTGTTGATCGTGTCATCAAGCGCAACAGACTGCACATGAAACAGCTATACAGAATGCCCTTTGATCGCAACTCAGACAGAGTCAAAGAGCAAAGATTCCAGTATGTACAGGTTGGCATATTTCCAGACACATTCAATGTTGATTACTCTAAGTAGTGATTTACTGTAGTGGCCTAAATCACTTTCAAAATCCTAAATCACTTTCAAAATCCATATATTACTCACAAAACTATATTTATTTCTACAGAGGGTTTTTCAGCTGGATGCAATGGAAAGACCCCATGAATACATCTACATGGATGAAGCTGGGTTTAATCTCACCAAAAGGAGAAGGAGAGGCCGTAATGTGATTGGCCATCGGGTCATTGTTGGTGTTCCTGGGCAGCGTGGTGGCAATGTCACATTGTGTGCTGCCATCAGCAATCATGGGGTTGTCCACCATCATGCCAACCTGGGGCCCTACAATACTCACCAGTTTTCATTTTCCTCAATCACATGCGAGATGCTCTGTTAGGGCAGCAGGACGAGCATCCCATCTATGAGCCCTCCAGGTTAGAGAGTGGTTCAATATGAACCAAGGTTTTATCAATCTTTGCCTTCCACCGTACTCCCCTTTCCTAAACCCCATTGAGGAATTCTTCTCCTCATGGCGGTGGAAGGTATATGAACGCCAACCTTACACCAGGGTAAATCTCCTGCAAGCCATGGGACTTGCCTGTGCCTGGATACGGCATGCCAGGGTTTTTTTCCCTTGTTGCCTGGCCAGACAAAATGTGGCCTGTGATGTGGATGAAGTCCTGTGGCCTGACCCAGTACGAGGACATGATGCTGTGGCTGAGTAATGCACTTATTTGTATATTTTTGTACTTTATTTTTACATGGGCTTATGGTACACAAGTGGCAAACGCACAAGATTTATGTTTTGTCTTTTTGTACAAGTGCTAAATGCACAGGTTTTTTTTTGTTTTGCAACATGCATTTAGCCTACAGTGAACAATAAACATTTATTTCTCCAGCTTCATGTCCTGAGCATTGTGTTTTCTATTTTTCTACGTAGTGTTTAGTGACTGTTCAGTAGTGTTGACTCGGAGCATGATTTGACAACATAGTTCAGTTTTGAGCACAGATTGAACTGTTTTGAGGTGAAAGTTTGGTTTTGCAAGAAGAGTCTGAGGTTTTGTGAATGTAGCTTGAAAATTGGGTTTTGTGTTCACAGTTTAGAGAAAAGGAGAGCAGCTTTCAAGAAATGTGTCTTAGCAATCGAGAAAAACTAATACTTTTTGCCCACTTGTGTTTCATCTATCATCTCGCAAGGTTTAAATCATTTAAATATCAAATAGTAGAAAATGTTTATGATGAGGTATTTTATTGATGTATTAAACTAATTTTTTGCAAAGCTCTGATTTCTGAGAGACAACAGCACGGCTATTTGATTTGCGCTGAGCTCAGTACACTCATTCACTTCACACGCTTATTGTGTAGTAATTTTAGAGATGTATGTAATTTTGTGCTATCCCTCGGCTCACCTGTTAGCCTATTCATAAAACACAGGAGTGACTGACTACTTTCCCATATACTGGAGTGAGACCATGGACGTCTCGAGCTGTCGTGATCTTTCTTAGCACTCTGTGGAGTGACAGATCGCGGTACTGGTTCAGTTCACGCAGAGAGCACATGAACCGACCACCTATATGCATTCTGGCTACCCCTAAACTTTGTTCAGTGCGAATGCCGCATGTTCTATATGAGCAGTCATTTACTTCGCCATCACCGGGTGTTGATAGCTTATGCAGGTGATACCTGAACTGTACAAGTTGTTGTCTTCGTTTAAACTAAACTAAACAAATATAGAGGTCTCTTTCAAGTCTTGTGCTTGAACAGACAAATTCACACAAAATTATGTCAACAAGCCCGTCTTAGCGAGTATTCTAGTAAGCATTGTCAGTTATGTCTTAAGTGAACTTATACACTGGAGAAAGAACGCATATGTGTCTTAAAGAGACAGCAGCCCTTGCATTCTTGCTGTCTGAATGTGTTTTAAATGTTAAACAACAAAAGACAAGGAAATCACTCGTTGCTTATGACTGAATAGTAACTTAATAATTAATAATGACTGATCTATATTTAATTCATACAGTGAAGATTACATGCAATGTTGTTTTACATTTTATTAGCTACTTTATTAAATTTCTGTACCTGAAAACTGGATACATGAAAAACCTGAAAAGCTTTATTTATTTGTATCTTTGCTTTAATGTATTTATTTGTGCCGTTTGATTATTTGTTCTTATTTTCTTTGTTTTTATTTACAGTAATAATTTTTTTTCCTGAACATAGCACATACCGAACTGCACCAAAACCGTGAGTCTAAAACCGTGATATATAGGCTATATATAAATGTTAAAATATACACAAGTTTATTGCTATTTTCAAATTTCATTTTTCTATTTTTTCTCCTCGTGAATTTCGTCTTCGAATTTTGCCTCCGCAGTCTGATTTAGGACTCTTGGTGCTTTCAAGTCACGTTGGAAAGATCATATTTACGAGCAGAACTAGGGTTGCCACCTTCAGTGTTGCAAAATAAAGGACATCCATTCAAAGGCAGGTGTGTTGGAGCTAAACTCCTCATTCAGCCTAGCATTGTCACCCCGCACGTTTACAAAATGCGTGGCATTCGTGTGTTGAACTATATAGATGACTGGCTCATTCTGGCTCAGTCAGATGGTGGTTCGACATCGAGATGTTGTTCTCAACCACATGAAAAAGTTGGGGTTAAGGCTCAATTCCAAGAAAAGTGTGCTCATTCCAGCTCAGATGACCACTTTTTTAGGAGTAGTGTGGGACTTGATATCGATGAGGGCAACGTATCGAGTCGATACTAGTAGCTGTAAACATGCTAAAGCTAGGCCAATCCATCACTGTGAAACAGTTTCAGACACTGTTAGGCCTCATGGCGGCAGCATCCAACGGAATACCTTTTGGCCTGCTGTACATTGCAGTGGTGGCTCAGGACCAAAGGGTTTTCCCCAAAAGGCAACACATTTCGCATGTTCATGGTCACGTGGCGATGCCTTCGTGCTTTGGACATGTGGAAGAATCATTGGTTCCTGTCCCAAGGGCCGGTATTGGGGGCTCCTTTGTTGTTGCCTAGTGCTAACAACGGATGCCTCTCTCACGGGTCGGGGAGCAGTCCTGGATGGACACTCAGTACGAGGTCTGTGGAGGGGCCATCATCTCACTTTGCATATAAAATTTTTAGTGATTGCAGTAGTGTTTCTATCTTTGAAGTGTTTCTATCTTTGTAGTGTTTCTTTCTTTTGTTCGCATTTAGGCCTATTATAGGCTATTCACATTCTTTACTGTGGTAAAGTAGAAAAAAAATAAAAATCTTTTTGCTTGCACGTCAATTTCTATTTAACACAGTTTGTGCTTGTTATTAGACTTTATAAGGCGTGTCAAGTTTATTTGTATAGCGTGTTTCACACACGGCAGTGATTTTCTCTGACAGCACAAAATCAAACATAGCCTGAATGTCTTCCCCCTGCGGAGGATAAAACTCGCTCTTCAGACCTTTTACAAAAAGTGTCAGTTGCTTGTAACATCAGGAGATAACATGAAGATATTATTAAAGAGAAATTGTCTCTTTCCTGCTCGTGTCCCACGTACCTCTCAAAGCGCAAAGCGGCTAAATCAAAGACTATAGAATAACGGGACTTTGGCTATATGACGCATCTTTGTGTGGAAATAAAAAAAACAAATGTTTTTTAAATAATATTTAACTTTATTATTATTTAGGTTACCATAATTTACCGATATTTATTTAATAGTTTTATAGGCTGTAGTGTGTCGTTTCACTGATGGAATCTGATGGAAACTGACGCACGTCTATTACCCCTGTTGAAAAAACCAGCATATGCTGGTTAGGTAGGTTTTGAAGCTGGTATGCTGGTTTGAGCTAGTTTATGCTGGTCCAGGACCAGCTTAAGACCAGCATGGACCAGTTTAGGACCGGCATAAACCAGCTCAAACCAGCATACCAGCTTCATAACCTACCTAACCAGAATATGCTGTTTTTTTTCAACAGTACAAAATGGATGTTTGAGCATTTATTTTTTATTTATTTTATTTTATTTTATTTTATTTTTTTGCATTTCAAATTGAGGTAGCCTATATATGTACACACACAAACATACACAATGTTTTTAAAATAGGCTATATAAAATAGTAAAATAGTTCCAACAGATTTTGCTGTGGTACCGAAATTGGTACCGAGAATCGTAAAATTTTCATGGTATCGGTACCGACTACTGGAATTTTGGTACCGTGACAACACTAGTGTGCACAATTGGTTTCACACAGACTGGCACTTGTCAGTATGGCGGCATGTGTTTAAACATTCCCACAGCATCAAAACTATGACACAGCATGAGTTACTTTGAAAGGGAACGTCTCAGGTTGTAACCATGGTTCCCTGAAAAGGGAACTAGACGCTGAGTCGCGTTGACATACTTCCTGCATGCCTGTGATCACCTTGCTTCAGCCTTTTCAGAAGCTAACGCTGTTTGGTTTGAGTATGCTTTATAGTGTCCTGGTCAGTGACATCACCTGCCTATGACGTTCTGTCATGCCATTGGACTGATTTTACGAGCTTCTTCCCAGGTTAGTGACATAATAAACCCTGCAAAACACTGCCCCCAGGAACACACAACAAAGTGGGCGAGGCCATGTTGCTCAGCATAATGGAAGCGGAAGAGTTGTGTACACCAGACGCGAGCGATGCGTCAAAAGATAATAGAACCCATTATAATCTGTGATATTTTCTACACTGGATGTGCCGTGGAAGACAGCTTCCAGAATCTACACAAGTTTAATGCTGGATTTGCACAAAGGCTTTTACTGAAAGATGAAGCAGTTCCCACTTTAAAAGCAGAAGCTTCTGTTCATGGGCCCCTAACTGTAAGTATGTTTTATTGTTTGTAATGTCTTTAAAATGTATAGTTTTGTTGCTATTTTTTGGTTGCATCAAGGACGTAAAAAAACTTCTACGTTGATAGACAAACAGTTGTTCATGTTATAAATTAAACGCTACCTTTACAAAAATGCTACTACTCAGTCATGTATTCGGCTACAGTAAAGCTTTAATAAGGATAAAACTGTATATTGAAAGCTAACAAACAGCAGTGACAGCATATCTAAACACTTTGACACAAATACAAAATTAAATAACATTCATAAATGTCCTTTAAAAGCCGTGATTGCAGAGGTTCTGCTTGACCCTCTTCATCTGGATCTGATTCAGGATCAATTTGATACAGCAATATAGACGCCGTTATTTACATTTCCACTGAAGCACATGTAGCAACTAATGGTAAAGGGCGTGGCGTTTCCGGAAGCTTCAGCAAATCACAATACACTGGGCCAGCTACCAACCTACTAACCAATCTGAGCACATTGCATATTTCGAAGGGAGCGGCTTCATAGAATCAGGAAGTCAAACGAGCCGTTCAAATGACAATGGAAACAGAGGTGAAGAATGAAGGTAAAATATAAATATTAAATATTAAAAAAACAAAGCATTAAGACGTTAAACTGCACCCCAAAAACACAATCAGGCATAGAAAAAAAAACACTGAACCACCCCTTTAATAAAATATGTTATTAAGGAATTAATACATTATGACACATTTAATTAATAACAATTCATATATTACTTAATCTATTATTCATATAAAGAAACTTTATTAGTTGCTGATGCAGTAATCATTAATTAATGGTTTAGTTCTTCATGAGTCATACATTAAAACATGATTATCTGTGCATTAGTTAAGCATGAGTTAACGCATATTAGTGCACCTGTATTGTAAAGTATTCCCGATTGTTTTTATGTGTGCGAAATTTGAGACTATTTAAACGCCATACAAAGGCATACCATATGCCATGTTACGCAAAGGCCATGATAGACCTTGCTATGAGAAGTGCCATGATAGGAAGCATTACGCAAAGGGCCACAATAGGCCAATTATATGAATAAAACATTGAAAGGCCATGATAGGCCAATTTTGTATGATAGGCTGGGTAAGACAATAATAATCAGTCTTTACCTGATAACCATGATAGGCTGATAACCATGATAACCATGACAATATGCCAATTATGTGAATAAAACGATGAAAAGCCATGATAGGCCAATTATGTAAAGGGACGTGATTGTGAAGACCGAAGCCGAAAATATAGTAGACAAACGAATTAAACCACCAGTATCTAGTGAAGAAAAAAATACCTTGATTATTACTTGAAAGTGCCTGCTGAGCATTTGAGTTATTTTTTAGAAAGAACTTTCATGTATTACAGCCTATCGTGTCGTTCCAATAAATCCACTGTATAGATTTCACCAGTGAAGCATATTTGTCATAATGACGTAGTCCACCAGACTGAGTGAAGTTTGCAAGGGAAGGGCATAAAAAAGTAAAATGCATCAAAAAGTTTAGAAATTCTTAGAAAAAATTGAAATAGAAACAGAAATTTGAGCAGAAAATGCAGCAAATACCTGTGAGGTTCATATAATGATGTCTGGCATTTATGCATTAAACACGTCGTGTTTAAAATATGCAGATTGTGCAGGAGTTTCTTTTAGATTATGTGCTTAAATCGTAGTTCTTACATATTGCAGTTATTATGTATGTTAAATATTGCATTTTGGATGCTTTCCTTGTAGTTTGGCTGTGTTTAGAAAAGTGTATTGAACTTGGCACTGTAAAATCATTATGTTCATTTTTTCTTTCTTACTTTATAAACAAACACAGTTTTTGTATGTCTACATCAATTTTACACATATGGGGCAAAAATGACCCATATAGAAACCTTTGCAAATTTTCGCAAGTAAGAAACATATTTACTGCAGACAACTATTCATCCACACACCACACATTTCACGTCTCAACATGGCTGCTTTTGTATATCAAAGATTCAGCGAAGAAACACTCAGTCATGAATGAAATAACATAGGAAATGAATACGGGTCATTTTTGATCCATGTGTGTAAAAAACATACAAAAACTGTGTGTTGTTTATAAAGTAAGAAAGAAAAAATGAACATAATGATTTTTGACAATCAAAAACAAGATATTTAAGGAATACCTGGAATAAATTAATGATAAAATACATTTCTTTTAAAGATTCAGCAAAGAAACACTCAACCATGATTGAAATTACTTAGTTGCTGTGTGAATGGGACATTTCGAGACTCACACCTGTAAGTAAATGCGGTTTTCAATCCCCAAAACGGACAGTGTGAACGTGGCCTTATACTTGAATCATCGACACTTATTGATTTAAAGAGTTTGAGAACTACTACTAACAAAACTAAATTCAAAAGTGCCCTCACCACCACACAATGATTTTTAACAACGTCCAAAAATGTAAAATTGGTGAAAACAGGCTTCTCCATGTTCTCGCTTTTACAGCCATAAATCTAAAGAAAGAAAGAAAGAAAGAAAGATCTCACTTTCTGTCAGAAAAACAGTATGCGGCGACCAGGGCGGGCGAGAGCCGTGAGGGAACGGCGCAAGGCCGGTAGCGCGAGTGTTAATGAGCTTCACCTGGGAGGCGCACCGGTCTTGAGTCCCTAGGCCTGGTCCTCTCTCGTCCTTCACTGTCGTCGCTCCTCCTTTTATGCTCCCGGAGCTCCTCCGTGAGGGACTCAAGACCGGTGCGCCTCCCAGGTGAAGCTCATTAACACTTGCGCCACCGGCCTCGCGCCGTTCCCTCACGGCTCTCGCCCGCCCTGGTCGCCACATACTGTTTTTCTGACAGAAAGTGAGATCTTTCTTTCTTTCTTTAGATTTATGGCTGTAAAAGCGAGAACATGGAGAAGCCTGTTTTCACCAATTTTACATTTTTGGACGTTGTTAAAAATCATTGTGTGGTGGTGAGGGCACTTTTGAATTTAGTTTTGTTTTATCTCATTAGTTTTCCACAATGTATTAATAACTCTCTCTCTCTCTCTCTCTCTCTCTCTCTCTCTATATATATATATATATATATATATATATATATATGTGTGTGTGTGTGTCAGAACTGCTCTGTGGCGGTGTGTGCCGTGTTCAGCTGTGACGTCAATCTCATAAAGAATGAAAGGAAACTCTATTATATATCTGGCAATATGAGCTCTGGATGGATTGAGCAGGTATCTGACTTTTAAAGCTAATTCAAATTGCAGAACATTCATAATTGTTTGATTATTTCTTATTGTCATAATCTCTGTCTCTCTTAGACTGGACTCAGAGCTGCTGTGTTTGAGTTGGTCAGTTCAGTGTTTCTGGATTATGACAAGAGCAAATATATTTTCTTTTCCTCTGATTCTCAAGGCACTGCACCGTCTCTCCAGGTGATTCAGTGATCGTTCATGTCAAGTCTAATAACTGTAAAAATAACTCTCAAAACACTGCTCTGTTTGAAAGAATCTATAACTGCAGTCTACTGTTTTTATAGCTTATGATTTGTTCATTTGATCTGTATTTTATTCTTATTTTTGCACACCACATATTTTTTCTCTTTTTGTTTCTTGCAAATATATTGACCATTGCACTTACAATGTTTTTCACACGTATACTTCCTGTGCATATGTGTGTGTGTGCTTTGCTTTGTACACGTGTGTTTTTATAGTAAGGAAGTCACTGTCATTTTGTTTATTAAAGAAATGCCACAGAGACAAAAGTACTTACACTACCATTTCAAAGTCAGGGGTCTGTAAGAATTTGTCTTTTTATGTTTTCAAAAAGTCTCTTATGCTCACCTAGACTGCATTTATTTGACCAAAAATACAGTAAACACTGTAGTGTGAAATATTACAATTTAAAATAACTGTTTTATACTTGAATATACTTTAAAATATAATTTAATTCATGTGATCAAAGCTGAATTTTCAGCATTTTTTAGCCTGGTATTTATCAATTATTTAACCCAAATTGGAATGTATCGATTGTTCGGCCTAGAACATCTGTAAGGGGGGAAGGAGGAGGACTTCCTATTACAATGAGATCACTTCTGACTGCACTAAAAATTCACTTGCTCACATTTTCCCACTTTGTAGATTAACACTCAAGTTGAGGTGTATGAGGAGCCGAACCTGACCAAAGAGATCATTGGAGGAGTGATAGGAGGACTGCTGCTACTTCATAAAATCACTTTCAGTCCCTCACACATTCACCTGTCTATACAATCTATATTTTTTAATGCTTACAGCATATTACTGCATATTTTCTCTTTACAAGGCTGGGTTCTTCAAAAGCCAGTATAAGCAGATGCTGCAGGAGGCGCAGGGGGATGAAGGAGGAGAGCCAGACATGACACAATAATGTGCATTCAAACAGTTATAAGATGTACTTATTGTGTTTTGTGGTCTTGAGAATGAAACATTAATATATTTAACACCTCATTGTAGCAAAATATTTCAGACTGATTTAGAACAATTTATTAGAATGATAACGGGACAATTTTGAAGCTACTTAAGATTACTACTCATCATCTTATCAGTGAGCACATCAAGTTACCACAATGAAAGTATTTATAGCATTACAAATTGTTGACTTCCTCCTTTGCTTGGAAACTGATAATAACTGAGTATGAACTGTAGCAGAAATATTAGAGGATCTTTTTCTCACACACAGATTGTTTTTGAGATAATTTCTATGGAAGCTTGTTTCCATCAAAAAAAAAAAAAAAAAAAATACAAAAGGTAATTGCGACTTTTTATCTCACAATTCTGATTTTAGTAACCTTCTTAGCTAAGAGTTTTCTCTTAAAACATATTCACTAAGCTGCTGAGACAAACTTTTACTAAGGAATAGACTGAAGTCTTAAGCTAAGAGTAAGGGCGGGGTTGACCTCGTTGCTATGGAGTAAACACACAGTGATTGGCTGATGGGGGAAGAGTCAGCGATTTAATCAAAGAAATATTGTAGAATGAGGTGTCATGTTTCCATATTAAAATAAAGGTTTTAAAATACAGATGTTGCCCTATTCAAATCAATATTTTTTTAATAAAAACCTTGCCATATTGTTGCCATAAAGGTTTTAAAGGCAAAATGTCACAAATTAAACTAGTATATATAGTTAATTGTCCACCTCTTGGATGTCTGCATCTCAAGAGAATGCAGCATTCAAGTGACAAATTGTGTTTTATAAACAAAGTTTGGGAGAAACACATTCGAGCAGTCTATCTAATCAGCTCGAGAGGAGGAATAGCTATATACACAAACAAGAACTAGTCACCTGAAATACTCTAACAAGAAGTCTCCTCACTGTCAACACCCACTGCTTGATCATATCATCCCAACCTGAAATTAAAGGTGAAGTATGTAATATTTTTTATAATACATTCTGTTAACCCAGTTATTTGACCGTTGACTAATATTAGAATAGCATTCATGGTTTTATCTCTGGCAAAAGTGTAAACATTGAGCCTAATGGTTACGTGTAAATGAGTACGTCTTCCTCGTCTACTTGTGATCTGATCGACCAAAACACATCTTAAAACCAAGTGTAAACAGGGCCATAGATCTTTAAAGATTAAACAGGCCATGAATAAGACATTGCGATGCAACACGCAACATTTTGTAACTTTTTGACATTGCCATTGTATCAATGGTTGTTGGTAATCAGTTGGTAATTTTTATATTTATTTATTTTTCTATGGGCGGACATGCAGTTGTTTAACCTAATTTATGTCCTCATTTGCCCAAACTAATTTAAAGGCTATTCCAACAGCTGTGAACAATGAATGCAGAGCTCAAAATGAATTCAATTCATTTATTTTGAAAAACACGCAGAACATGAACAAAAATCCAAATAAAAATAATGAAATACACCCAAACTATAAATAAAAACATATCGCCTACTGCGAAACATAAAATAAAAGCATTCAAGACATTTTGCATTTGGTATCATTAAAAACAAATGCTATGCTAGCGTAACATTTTGCCAACATATATTTCAGACGTTCAATCACAGAGGTAAAAATATAACGTAAAGTACTTAAGGTACACTGTGGGTAATGTTACTTAACCAATCTGACGCAGTTGTTGAACTTTATTGCTATAAAACTGACGAGAAACACGAGGTGCGTCCCAATTCGCGTACTTGTGCACTATTCTATGACGTTTTTAAGTACAAATAGTGCAGTAGTGCGTTCACACTGAAAATTCCAAAAAGAAAAAGTACACTTTAAATACCCGGATGATGCACTAAATTAACGGAAAAAACGAAGTGTGGAATGTTGGACACTTCGTGCACTCAACTGTCGCAGCTTTAATTACGTAGTGGAGGAGAAGGGAGGATCGGACTCTGTTGTTAAATGACAAAATTACCTTATACAATTCACGCACTACATGGATGAGTGCATAGTGCACAAGTACATAGTGTATAAGTGCATAGTGTATAGTGCGTCATTTTGGACGCAACTACGGAGAAACGTCAACGCTGTCCTCTCCAGCAGCTTGAATGTTTCCCGGTTGCCATGGCAACTCTAACGGCCACCAGCACTAACGTAAACATAACAATAAAAAAAGGTTTAATGTCTTTCCAAAGTTAACTTTATACATTTTTATAAAAGCCATTTATTTGTTGTCACCTCGGAAAAATAAATTCTTCTCTCATAAAAATTAACTTTACTCTCTTGTCAACATACTGTGCGCGCGGCGCGCACTCCATTTGTGGAGGCGCGCACTGTATGTCACGTCACTATATATAAAAAGCAATCATCAATATTCTGACTTGGTGAAAAGAAACATTATTTTTTTCAGTCTTGTGTCTGACATTTAATTACACATTTTAAATGGCAAATTTTTAATAATAACATATAAAGAACGCGTAAATGATGGTAATGAAATTACCAGCACATGACGTTGCTGTAACGTTGCCAGTAAGTCATGGAATGACCATTATATTACGAATAGAGTACGTATCTGGAACGTCCTTGGTTTTCTTAACGTTAGGAGATCGTACTGACGTTGTGATATGGTAATTTGATGGTAATAATATTACCGGCATACAATAACGTTGTAGTTACGTTACTAGTAAGTCATGGAATTACCAATATATTACGAATAGAGTACGTATCTGGAACGTCCTTGGTTTTCTTATAACGTTAGGAGATCGTACTGACGACGTTGTGATATGGTAATTTGATGGTAATAATATTATGGGCATACAACATTGTAGTTACGTTACTAGTAAGTCACGGAATTACCAATATATTACGAATAGAGTACGTATCTGGAACGTCCTCGGTAATCGTATAACGTTAGGGGGTCGTACTGACGACGTTGTGAGATGGTAATCTGAAAGTAATGAAATTACTGGCATGCGACGTCGTAGTTACATTGTCAGTTAGTAAGTCATGAAATTACCAAAAAGTACGAATACATTACGTAACTGTTACGTCGTGTGTTAGCTGGGAAGTCTTTTATTTTGAAAGACATGCGCGAAAGCTGTAAAATTTTCTGTCAAACGCAGGTTAAGTACAGAGTGCCTGAGAAAAACCTCATTTGACTCATTTGCACTGTTACTTCCTGATTTTTGATAATCCAGCTTGGGCATTTCCTTTTTCCCATTTTCTCACCCCCCATTAACTACCATATTAGGAAAAAAATACTATGGCAGTCAATGGGGGACGAGAGCTGCTTGGTTACAAATTCTCAGATATCTTCCTTTGCGTACAGCAGAACAAATAATTTATACAGGTTTGAAACAACTTGAGGGTGAGTAAATGATTTCATTTTTGGGTGAACTATCCCATTATGTCAAGAGGGACGGAAACCTACTCTCTCTCGCTCTGTGTGTGTGTGTGTGTGTGTGTGTGTGTGTGTGAACCAAAATAAACTAAAACCTAGAATAAACAGACTCGAACCTAGAATAAATCCTAACCCTTACCCAGCATCAGCTTCAGTTTCGATTTGTAATTTATTTGCATATTATACTCATGGCAGTCATTTTATAAATTGCTTTGAATTTAAATCCACAACCAGGATACACCACATAGAAAATACAGTAATCTACATTTGAAGTGCATCAAAACCTTTTCACAACTTTGATAAACTTTTTTGATCCACTTCAAATGTTGACTATATCTCTTCTCAAATACTTCCTCATCTTTTAATGACTATTCAAAGAGTCTCTAAACTGCAATATAGGTGATTTATTGTATTTGTGTATTTAATAAATTCTCTATTTTATTTTGAGCACTTCATCCTTGAATATGTAATCATTTTTGTCTTTTTTTTTTTTTAAATTGTTGTTCCTCTTTAGTAAGATGTTTGCACCCCATAAGTCTCCACCCCTTTTTACATCATTAAACCACCTAGATCTCATCTTCACAATCATTCATTTATTGGCTTGTGTAGCAAATTAGCTCAAAAATAAATAGGAATAATTAATCATAACTAGTTATAATTAATTATTAATATTTTAATCAGTTAATAAAATTAACTTAATGTAATAAAATTAATATTACAATCAATTAACCTGTTGTTCAATGAACACACAGTGTTAATTGTTTATTAACTAAGAAATGTTCATTTCCAGGTTATGGGAAATAACAATCTTATTCTACTAAAAGCCTGTAGTCAGGACCGACATGAATAGGGACTCCCGTATATGAGCGCAAAACACGGACAACCTTACGTGTGACATGAACAAGACTTTATTAACTAGACTAAACACTTAAACTACTCTAACATTCACACACATACATGCATACAGTTTACCAAGAGAGAGAGAGAGCTAACGCAGAGTACAGGAAGCAAGAGGTTACAGCATTGTTGGACATTCAGCAGATCAACAGCCTTGAGCAAACCATCAGTTTTAATTTTAACCGGCCCTTCTTTAAAAGGGGTAAGGATACTCAATGTATCCGATAATGAGACTAAGTTTGATACTTGCATGTCTCTCCAAGTTGAATTAAAGTGTCCTGATGCAATTTGTGGAGGCTCCCGTTGAATCTTTGCTGATATTGTCTTGATGAAAGAGAACCAGTTGGATTCAGAGGATCTTTGGTGAATGGAAGGTCTAGGCCGAGGCCCGGCACAAGCTTGGGGCTCCTTAGAAGCTTCTAGCTTCTTAAAGCATCATCTTGACGTCAGCATTTGTCAGTGAAAGAGAAGAAGAGGAGGAAGAGCAGGAAGAGAAGCTTGATCTTGTGTTCAGTGAATATAAGAGGTGAAGATGTCACACCCTCTTAAGGTGTCTGAGCCAATAAGGAGTTTCCCCCTCGGAGGGAAGTTTTACGAGTCTTTGTTCTATAGCAAGATATTAGCATAAGACACTGGATTGGATGAATGAGAAAAGAACCCTCTAAATTCTTATAATACTAATGTGTCACAGAGTTAGTAACATGTAACATAAATTACCAAATAGGAAATTAAAGTTGGAGTCCGTAGATACCAAACATGCTGCCAATGTGATCTCAGTCAACTATACATTTGCAACTATGGAACATTAATACCAAAATAGTTCAAAAGAGAGAATTAATACATAAAATAAAGCCTATAAAAGGAAAGTCATGATATGGGAAAATTGGATACATGTTTATACATTTCCCAAGTGGTTATATAGAGAATACATAGGATTAAGAGAGTTTATTTGTCCCTCTCAGAAAGAATGAGTCACTGGTCTCTGCAAAATTGTTCCTGATCGTAAAAGGTCCAAGTATCTGTAACAAGACACCTAGTTCTTCCTGTAGTTTAGCTAGTTTGGGATGCTAGTTGCAGTTTTAGGGGGATGGGTTCACAGAGCTTTGATAAAGTGAGTTCATAGGTAATTCATTAACTATATTGAATAATTTTGTGTGCCTGATTAGTCCAGACGCTACATATATCCCCCCTTTTGATCGTTGTTGTTCTTTCTGTGGACAACAGCGAGCGACATTGAAGGTGCAGAAAGATCAGGCACACCACTAGCACACAAGGCTGGAAGGCTGTGATGGACTCTGGTTGTATGTGTCTCCTGGAGTGGTGATCGTTCCATGGCGGTTGATGTAGCCAGTAGGCAAGCTCAGGTCTCTGAGCTGGTGCTGCAGGAATCAAGGCAGCCAGTGCCTTGACCGTGTGTCACCTGTCAGTTAGTGTTGGTACAGTTAATGCGGGCAAGATGTTTGCTGGTGGCAAGGTTCAGGTCTCTGAGCTTGCTCAGCAGGTGTCGAAGTAGCAGGTGCCTTGACAGTGTCACCTGTCGTCTGGACGCCTGTGGAGCAGGTGGTTGTAGGAGGAGGTTACAGGAGTTGTAGTGTGAAGAGGGTTTCAGACTCACCTAGGTCTGATGGCAGAGGAGCAACCGGTGATTGTAGCCTCTGCTCTCAGTCAGAAGCAGTCTGAAGTTTGCAGTGTCACTCTGCTCTTGTGGTGTGGCTGGCTTGAGCAGGGCTGCATGGTGTTGTGTGAGTGGTCAGAATCTTGTGCTTCTGAGTACTTCTCAGGTAAGACCTGTTCAAGAAGCTCTTTTACCAGCATTAGAAGCTCCTGTGGGTCCAATGCAGGCATGTCCATTCGTCCTTGTGCAGCATCTGGATGGCTGCTGTGTGAAGGGCGTGGATGAGGAGGTGGTTGCTGCCTGCTGTTGGAGGTCCTGCGGGGTCTGCAGGATGAGGATGCTCCCATCCATGGCTTCTTCCTGTGGTAGGTCTGGTACCTGGGTCTGTCTGAATTAATCCTTCTCCTTCTGAAGCTGCAGAGGATTTCAGGAAATTGTCTGATAAGGTGTCAAGCAGAAGGCTTTGGCTCCCCCCTCTGTACCTCTGTGCTTGGCTGGGGGAGGTTCTTCTGCTGACTCCATGTGGTGAAGTGAGATGTTTCTCCTGCAGTGGTTCTGTTTGCTGCAGGTAAGAGAGTCTCAGTTCTCTTTTCTTCTGTGTCTCTATTCTGTTAGGGTCCTTGTGTCTGTCCCGAGCCTCCATCTCTAGCTGGTCTATGTGGCTTTTAGCATGCATCAGCTCCTTGTGAGTCTCTGTGATCTGGAGTTTGAGGTTGTTCACCTCCTGTTTCAAAACAGCGAGGATGTGGGCCAAGAAGAAGTTGACTTCAGTCAGATCATTGTGATCACACCTCTGGTTTGAATCATCTGCCTTTACTTCTCTTCCATCTTTGTCCAGTTGCTTTTGGCTCTGGGGCTGTAATTGATCAGCTGCACTGGTAAGGAGGGTGTTCCTCACGACACATAGCCAGTCCTTTTGGTCTGCCATCTGGGCAGTTAGGCTGAGCATCTGCAACATTTAGGCACGCTTGTGGTGAGAGTAAGGGCAAGAGACTACTGCAAGATCAAACAGAATTTAGGGCTAAAGGCACAGTGAGCAGCCAGGTGTATAAAATACAGCTAGCTTTAATAAATGACTTGAGATGGTTCTTGTGGTCAGATTATTTCTTAGTATTTCTTACTGATGGCTCACAACAGGCTTGACCTCCGAACAAATGGAAAAGAGAAAGAGAGAGGAAGAGGAGAGCTTTCCTATTAGATTGTGCTTATTAGTGGTGCTCAAAATTATGCCATAGCAATCATTCGGATTCCTTTGTAACTGGCTCATAAAATTGAAGCAACTGTTGTAAATAAACAAAATCAAGAAGGAGAGTATGTCTAGTTGCTTGTGGTTATATTGGGAAATTAAACCACACAAGACTAAACAGGAAAATGTAAATAAATCACATAGATGAAAGAAATACTAGTAAAAACAAATAGCTGACTGCTATTATAATTAAAATCAATAAAATATTTAAAGAAGTGATTAAAACAGCAGAATGACCTGGTATTGGGAATAGTCAATAGCACTAGTGATTAACAATTAGATTAGCTTTGGAAATCACTCTATAGTTGGTCACAGCTGCAGCGTGTTCAGGACCACACCATGTGTGTGTCCCTCCCAGAAGTTTAGTCAACGTGTTATTGAAATATCTCAATAAATCCTAGAATTCTTCTTTAGTTAAACAGTTTACATGTAATTAAATTTAGATTTAATCACCCTAGTAACTGCAGATTTAGCTGAACAGTGTTCAGGGAGAAATGCACCTAAGTGCAGGTGAAATTAGCTGAGAAGAATTAAAGGTAAGGAAAGAAAGAAATCAGAAAACCAGGAATGTGGTTAAGGGAAATTGGTTTAGATCAGTTCACACTGCATACACACAAGCTATAGTTAAAGGCTTCACGTAAATGATGCTAACCACTAACTGTAGAAGCTATTAGTTAGCTTAGCCTGAGGTGCAGGGCTGCTAGGTGAGGTTAGCTTAGCCACCTAGCCTGGTTTGTTTACAATATGGCATCACAGGGTGATGAGTTAGCACTTCCTGTGACAAGTCGTTGTCATGGGAACCAATGCACATTTGGGCAATTCAAACAGTTTATTGAGACTGTCTGCTCATTTCAAACAAGTTACGTATAGAGTTAAAATGTGACGCTTATACTTTCAGATTTTCAAAAACTTGATATTACATTCAGTAAAATGCAAATATGTTTTGGCATTTGCAAATTTTACTCATGTAAACTCTTCTCTCTACTTTAAACAACGTCTTGTACTTGTTTAAAGGGTAATTACACAGTTTGCTGTAAGTCAAAGCTTGTTTAAGCATATATAGTTAAGTCCGTCTTGTGCATGAATACTGATATTCCTTTCAGCGAGTGAAACACAGTTTTGGTCAAAAGATAGCTATGCTTGTAGGTGCAGGCAAAGTTTAGATGAATGACATCAATCTTAACTATAACAGGGGAGCATTACCCAAATCTACATTTATATAACACTGTACTGAGATTCATTCATCAGAAACAGGTTAAGCAATACTGCAATTGGTATTTCTCCAACCAAAGCAGAATAATCAATTCTGGTACAGTTTACATGCCGCTGAGCTGAGATTCCTTCGTCAACACAGGCTTACGCTCTAATACTGAGATTAGGATTTCTTCGCTAAAATCAGATTAACTTTACACTGATACCATTTGAACATATGCTAAAATGTGTCAAGAGTAGACTCTTTCAGTTACAGTAGAGATGTCAATTCAAGCTATCACTTTATCAGCATCTAACAAGCCCGCAATTAGTGACCAAAATGCGCATCGTCTGACATATTCTGACTGGAATTATCAAATGCACACTTTTAAATTGACAGTGGTTTAAGCTCACAACCTTTGTTTATTCATGCCCGCATTCTCCACCATTTGTAGCAAATTAGCTCAAAAATAAATAGGAATAATTAATCATAACTAGTTATAATTAATTATTAATATTTTAATCAGTTAATAAAATTAACTTAATGTAATAAAATTAATATTACAATCAATTAACCTGTTGTTCAATGAACACACAGTGTTAATTGTTTATTAACTAAGAAATGTTCATTTCCAGGTTATGGGAAATAACAATCTTATTCTACTAAAAGCCTGTAGTCAGGACCGACATGAATAGGGACTCCCGTATATGAGCGCAAAACACGGACAACCTTACGTGTGACATGAACAAGACTTTATTAACTAGACTAAACACTTAAACTACTCTAACATTCACACACATACATGCATACAGTTTACCAAGAGAGAGAGAGAGCTAACGCAGAGTACAGGAAGCAAGAGGTTACAGCATTGTTGGACATTCAGCAGATCAACAGCCTTGAGCAAACCATCAGTTTTAATTTTAACCGGCCCTTCTTTAAAAGGGGTAAGGATACTCAATGTATCCGATAATGAGACTAAGTTTGATACTTGCATGTCTCTCCAAGTTGAATTAAAGTGTCCTGATGCAATTTGTGGAGGCTCCCGTTGAATCTTTGCTGATATTGTCTTGATGAAAGAGAACCAGTTGGATTCAGAGGATCTTTGGTGAATGGAAGGTCTAGGCCGAGGCCCGGCACAAGCTTGGGGCTCCTTAGAAGCTTCTAGCTTCTTAAAGCATCATCTTGACGTCAGCATTTGTCAGTGAAAGAGAAGAAGAGGAGGAAGAGCAGGAAGAGAAGCTTGATCTTGTGTTCAGTGAATATAAGAGGTGAAGATGTCACACCCTCTTAAGGTGTCTGAGCCAATAAGGAGTTTCCCCCTCGGAGGGAAGTTTTACGAGTCTTTGTTCTATAGCAAGATATTAGCATAAGACACTGGATTGGATGAATGAGAAAAGAACCCTCTAAATTCTTATAATACTAATGTGTCACAGAGTTAGTAACATGTAACATAAATTACCAAATAGGAAATTAAAGTTGGAGTCCGTAGATACCAAACATGCTGCCAATGTGATCTCAGTCAACTATACATTTGCAACTATGGAACATTAATACCAAAATAGTTCAAAAGAGAGAATTAATACATAAAATAAAGCCTATAAAAGGAAAGTCATGATATGGGAAAATTGGATACATGTTTATACATTTCCCAAGTGGTTATATAGAGAATACATAGGATTAAGAGAGTTTATTTGTCCCTCTCAGAAAGAATGAGTCACTGGTCTCTGCAAAATTGTTCCTGATCGTAAAAGGTCCAAGTATCTGTAACAAGACACCTAGTTCTTCCTGTAGTTTAGCTAGTTTGGGATGCTAGTTGCAGTTTTAGGGGGATGGGTTCACAGAGCTTTGATAAAGTGAGTTCATAGGTAATTCATTAACTATATTGAATAATTTTGTGTGCCTGATTAGTCCAGACGCTACACTTGACTGTTTCACCTCATGCGTCCTCCATATCTACATTTGACAAGTTAAAATGGACTACAACTTCTGTATCAGATTATGCATCTTTTGTGGTAAGATATTTATTTATTTTCTTCTCTATGTTTTATTATTTATTAGTAATTTTGTAACACACTGTCACTACCTCAATAACTGTCTATTTCCTCTCCTCTGTAAGCCTTCTTGTGTTGTCTTAAACCTTTTTTGTTCAATTTTTGTATGATTGAAAGCAGCGAGTGGCAATAACATTTTAACTAGTTTCTTGATCTCACCAGTTAAAATTGGCTTTATATTCTCATTAGTCGTTTTTTTTTTATTTTTTTTATTTATTTATTTTTTTTTATTTTTAAGTGGTGTGGAATGCATTGCTGTAATCATGTTGTACACAAATAGATGAATGAGTGATTTAAAAAGAAAACAGTGTATCGTTGTAGGAATTAAGTTTAAAACTCTTACAGTTTTAGTTTTACTGTAGATTGTTGATTCATTGTTAATCATAAGACATTAAACACAATGCATTTTAGACAGAGCCATAAGTTCAAAACCAAAATTTATAGCAAAATATCATGACCAGACATACAGTGGCGGAGCCAGGATTTTTTCATAGGGGTGGCCAGGCAGGGGCTATAGCAACCAGTCTGGGGTGGCACAGAAATCTTCATTATTATAACATAAAAATAAGTCTGACTATAATGGACTGTGCCTACAACACAACTGGATACAGTTAATTTGTAATTAATTGTAATTGAGTGAATTAGATAATGAAATGCTGAGTGAATTTGACCCTTTTTTTTAATCATTCCTCACTTGCAGGGCTCACACTATAGCTAAATTTCAACTTGTTCAGTCAGTTCTGGTTCTCAAAACCCCCAACAGTTTGTTCTCCATTGTTGCATCTCCATGTATGAGACAGATAACTACATACTGTAGTTCAAAGATCATTAAACCTTCATTGAATTTTATGTATAATCAATGACCTTCGACAATTCTAAGTTTGTCTTATTGTCAAAATAAATAATTGCAACAGTTATATTATAGGCCTACCTAAATTAAACTCAGTACAAAGAAAAAAAAAAATAGCAGAATGTTTTAATCCAGAGACATGTGACGCATATATATATGAAGAGCTCTTTTCCAAAACGCTATAAATCCATTTTAATAGTTTTCATGAAAATTACATTTTTTTTTTTTTTTTTTTTTTTTTTTTTTTTGTAGACCTATACATTTTGTTAATATTCAATTTATCCTGTTAAAATTATCTATTGGCTCAGTCTGGACATGTTAAACAATGATTGTTAAATGAAAACATTTTGTTGATTATAAATTCAAAGTTGTTTTTTTGTTTTTTTTTTCAAAACGCTACAAATCCATCCTATTTTAAGCCTATTTATATAAAACCATCTAGAATCTTAGTATTGAAAGGGTGACTATGTGTTTTAAACAATTTACTGAACTGGGGTGCGTTTCCCGAACAACGATGTAACTCGCTGCTGAACTACCATAGTAGCCTACGATGCATCGTTGAACAAATCAACTAGCTAGTCACTACTGTTTCCCGAAACCGTATTGTCACAAACTTGTCGTTCAACCACGTTGGTGAATGACGTCACGTAGGTGGTGGAGTAATAACTTCTTTATATGAATCTGTTTGAGATCGAATTAATGCTTGAATTTTTGCTATAAATTACGGACATAGCATTAGAGGACTAATTCTCATTTTCCTCAGTTATTTTGCTTTATTTCCAGTTCTCACTGGCTCATCCAGGTCATCAAAAGTGTTAATAGAGTTTAAAGCACTCATTTTGAAGACTGAGCAAAAACAAACTCCTTCACTTCAAAGAACCGCCATGTTAGATTGCATCGAACGCTCACCGAATTCTGATTGGTCGAGAGGACGTATCGCATTTAGGCTAAAAACAGGTTTGGCACTTATAGCGGTTTGGAAAGAAACAAGGAAATATAGCGATTTGGCATGAAACATTGATGGAGCAGAGAATAGGTTCAGTAGCATTTTGGAAAAGAGCTCTTCATATATATATATATATATATTAGGGCTGTCAAAATAACGCGTTAATTTCGATTAATTAATCTGAGAAAAAATAACGCGTTAAAAAAAATAACGCAGATTAATCCATTCCGTATTGACCTTTGAACCTGGAGCCGTTCTAGCCACCATTCGACTGTAAAATAAAGAAGAGACGAGAACGTGCTGGCGCTGCCTGGATCATTGACTGGAACATTTAGGCTACTTATAAAAAACTGTCTGATGGAAGTGTTGATAAAAATAAATCGTCTGCAGCAAGGAATTTGCATATCACCGGAGTTCGTCCACTCTAAAGTAGGCTACCACATCAATGCAAAGCATCCAGGAGTTAATGTTAATCCGGAGGTACGACCTAGCACATCGTTGAAGTAGATATTTCATGCTTTCTATCGAAATATTTCTCATGTCTCTGAGGCAAACAGCCTATACACTGAGTTTTAGTTCATGCGTGTAAGACGCGTTCCAGTTCACGTGCCAGTGATTGCGCCCGCGCCTCCATGTCAAGATTATATTTTCTGCTATATTTGCTTCTTATTTATTACATCCAGGTAATTGGTTGATGAAACATTGATTACAATGAAGATACAATTTTTACAAAACGAAATTCACTTTAAAGAAAGGCTTTCTACCAAACAAAACTTCATGAAGTCGTCAAAATCATGTCCGACCCACTCCATGTCTCCCGATATATTCACTTTTAATAATCAAATAGATTAATTTAAAACATAACATATGACTATTTAAACATAAATATGAAACTACGTTTTCTTTAATGGCTAACACGTAGCCTATAGTACAGTACAGATAAATTTCACGTGTGAATTACCAATTCAAATGTGAACAAAAATAAAAGCAATTAAATGTGTTATTATAATTAAAAGATGAAAATTAAAATGACGGGTAATAATGGATTATGACGGATTTTTTACGAACCTGTCCGTCAAAATGTCGGACAAAGTTAAAGTCTAACGCAGCCTCTGGTGTTACGGCACACATCATCAAATCTTCTTCCTGAAGCACATATGAATTTATTTCCTTACCATTTTAGGTCAGATTGCTGATTGTTATGGCCATTATTTGAGAAAATAATAATAAAAGAGTTTTTGAACTTTAAAGGTGCCCTCGAATGAAAAATTGAATTTATCTTGGCATGGTTAAATAACAAGAGTTCAGTACATGGAAATGACATACAGTGAGTTTCAAACTCCATTGCTTCCTCCTTCTTAAGTAAATCTCATTTGTTTAAAAGACTTCCGGAAAACACTCGGATCTCAACATAACACCGACTGTTACATAACAGTCGGGGGATCCGCCCCCAATATTTGGATAATGCCAGCCCATTCGACGCATTAGACAAGGAAAGCAGTATTAACGTCTGGATCTGTGCACAGACGAGGTAAGCAAGCGAGAACAACAGCGAAAAATGGCAGATGGAGCAATAATAACTGACATGATCCATGATATTATGATATTTTTAGGGATATTTGTAAATTGTCTTTCTAAATGTTTCATTAGCATGTTGCTATCGTTTCTTACTGTATTCACGGAGACAAGAGCCATTGCTATTTTCATTTTTAGACATGTGCAGTCTGTATAATGCATAAACACAACTTCATTCTTTATAAATCTCTCCAACAGTGTGTAATGTTAGCTTTAGCCACAGAGCATAGCCTCAAACTCACACAGAATCAAACGTAACTGTCTAAATAAATAATTTACTCACATAATTCGAAGCATGCATACAGCATGCATGACGAACATCTTGTAAAGATCCATTTGAGGGTTATATTAGCTGTGTGAATTTTGTTTATGCAATGAATATAGAGTGCAGAGCTCGTGTGGCAGAGGTAGCGCATCTCTTAAAGGGGCCACGCTGAAAAAATCCGTGCATAGTTAATGATGCCCCAAAATAGGCAGTTAAAAAAATTAAATCTATGGGGTATTTTGAGCTGAAACTTCACAGACACATTCAGGGGACACCTAGGACTTATGTTACATCTTGTAAAAAAACAATCTAGGGCACCTTTAATGTCACTAATGCTGATTATTCATTGATTCATTTGAATTGAAATATATAATACTTTCACAGCAAAAATTATGTATGCGATTAATTTAGATTAATTAATCAGAGTATGTAATTAATTAGATTAAAATTTTTAATCGATTGACAGCCCTAATATATATATATATATATATATATATATATATATATATATATATCAAGCGGCAACCTCCCCCTGTTTCTCGTGAAGCCAATACGGAAGTGAATTAAACTGCAATTCATCGACTGGCTGCTAGGGACAGGCTGCAGAAGTGAGCAGAATCTCATTGACCATCATGTTAAATTAGCCAAGTTTACAGCAGAAAAAAACATGTTTACAGTCTGGTTCATATTGTGGTTTTGGTCTAGCCTGACGTGGTCATACTCAATTCTAGTCAGAATATGAGTCTGATACTGCTCCATTGGGCTTTGATTATTGGGGGCGTATTTCAACCGATCCAGGAAAGACCTCAATTGGATAGACCTACAACCAATCAGAGCTACAGAGTAAGTGACGTATGTTGAGCCATGCATAGTTGTCAACAGAACTCTTCTTAGCGACCATCGGGGCCAGCTGATAAATCAAACTTTTGCCGAATCCCGTAGGAAGGACGGCAAAGACATCTTTCCCATCGACAAATGCCTTGATCGCGGTCCTCTGTTCCTCTTTTAAAATTAATGCGCTGTCGATATCTTCTATAACGGACGCGATGGCGGAATCTACACAACTCAGTTCTTCAACAGCCATCATTGTTGTAAACTAATTGACCTTTTGCAAAGACTCGTCCCCTAGAGTTACTGTTGCTTTGTCCGACAAGCCGTGGCGCTGTCACGCCACACAGAGTGGAAAATACATCGCGGAGCAAAGAAGAAACTGACAACACATTGACAGACGAGACAGAGCAGGTTACTTATGATATTAAACAAAGTCCCAGCTTTCAAACTGTGTAGTTATTAAAAAAAAAAATTCAAACAATAAAAACCGTTTTGTGGCTCTTTAATGTTTCGTGACCATGATCGTGACAGATTGCTGTAGCGCCTCAGCTCAAGAGGCTCGTGAACCGATCATCTCTTCCTACTAGTCCATTTATAGCATCAAATAAACATGAATGAACATGAGAATGAATGTTGTTTCAAATGCGGAAAGACGTCAATATGCACAATTTTTCAAGTTTAACTCCACCGATGTTAATCTTCTAACTCCTGACTGCTTTGTTGGACAAAATGGCGGATGCGGCGTTCTGATTGGTTAGATCGCTTGTCAATCAAACTCCCCAAGCGCTCTTTGATGACGTGGGTGGTTACGTAACCGCAGATAGCCTGTCCATCATCGATTAAAGCCCGCCCTGGCAATTTGATTGGCTCGGCCTTCTGGGAGCCGAGCATAATTACTCCACAATGGATCGAGTCCAGACCGAACTTCCCGTCCAAAAAATTTTGTGGGCGGGGTTCGGGCTGGCACCCAGGCTAGTTTTGGTCTATACTGCGAATTTTGCCCTTCTTGACAACTCTGAGGGGGTGAATTTTTTTATAGCTCATCTGTTTAAATTATATTAAGCCTTAAAGTTCTGCGCTGCTGTCTGTGAGCCGTCATGTTACCTCAGCAGCTCATTTCAGCCGCTGAATTTGGCATCTCAGCCGTATTTGTGCCTTTTTTCTGGATTATTTTATACAATATATGGCTTGCTGCATACTTGAGACAGATGTCAGTCTGTGTACATGTGCTCGCATGCGGAACATATGTTGTTGGATCGTCGTGGCATTGGCTAAAAGTTTTGTTCCTGAGATTTACTACAATGACAATACCAAGAGGATATACAACTCCGACAGCACTGCTTGGATATAACTAAAACGGCTGCACTATTTTGAAAAAATTATACTTTGGACACGTGCTCATTAGTTTGAGAGAACATTTGAGAGATATACATCTGGTACATATATATATATATATATATATTTTTCCAAGGTGCCACGGATTGGATTCATCTCGCGATCTCTATTTCATTATAAAGGTATGATATCCCATTTGATTTGTGTTATTTGCACACCCCACACAAATGAATTAGCCTACTGGTGTTGGAGCATCTATAACGTTATCGTAAAAAAAAATCACCGTAGATTGACAGTAATCCTTTAGTACTTTCTAATGATATTGCTATCTTTATTAATATTTTAGATAGTATCTAAGATAAATAGCTAGAGCGGGCGTGGTTTCAGCAACAAGTCGCATGGGCTCCAACTTCGTCCCGCCTCTTTGCCCATTTTCAGTTATCCGTGAGTGACGTGCGGTCACGTGCAACTAAGATGGCCGCGGCCTCATTTACGCGTCAAAACTGCTGTTCAGAACTCTATGGGTGAGGTCACGGACACTACGTCCATATTTTTTTTACAGTCTATTATATATATATATATATATATATATATATATATATATATATATATATATAAATAGGCATACGTACATGCATGCACATTTTTAACACATAAAATCAAAATTGACCTTATTTATTTTGTTAGCTCAAATTGCTAGTTTTGTGGTGAACATTTCATCTGTGCAAGTCAATCCACACAAAAAAATTGTTTGGCTTCGTAATATTTAATCAAAATCTGAAAATGATCCTCCCCTCTGCAACAATGCCCCTTCTCTGATAACGTTAGTTTGACGCCTTGGGTTGAAAATGCTTAAACCACTCCCCTCCAACAGTTAGTCTGCTATGAGCGAGAGATGGAGAGGAGGAGCGCTAAAGTAAAACTCTGCCCTCTATTCAATATTCCGTTTCACTTGGAAATACGTCACAACACTGGAGAAAAGTCGTTTGCAACTACGATGCTGCATGCTCGTATTTTCTTTTGCGCGGTCTGCAACCCACCAGTTGAGAAACATTTTATAAATTGAGAACCGCCATGTTCGATTGCATCGAACGCTCACCGAATTCTGATTGGTCGAGAGGACATATCGCATTTAGGCTAAAAACAGGTTCGGCGCTTAACGTTTGGAAAGAAACTGCATCTTGCAGTACATTTTAAACGGGGAAATATAGCGATTTGGCATGAAACATTGATGGAGCAGAGAATAGGTTCAGTACAGCAAAATGGCGTGACAAGCTCATTTTTTTGATTTGTCCCGTATTTTACATAGGTCCATATTATGCAGCATCCCATGCAAATCACCCCACCCGCATTGTGTGAAGACACGTCCTGATTCTACCCCTGATTGGGTACTACTCGCTGCCATCATGGTTTGATTGGTTTGTTTCAGGTTCACGGGCCGTGAATCATGGCCAATCAGAGTTAGAGGAGGGCGGGACGCCGCCTCGCCGGTACTCTCCTGAGGCAGATAGTTGTAATGTTTTATTTTTTTTTATCACCTCAAGTTTTTGATTGATAACGTTAGATTTCATATGCTGCCTATTAAGACATAATGTTAATAATCTACATTAATCATGTTATGGTAGTATTTGTTTATTAAGGTTAAGTTGTAGAGTCAGACACATAAGCATTACTTTAATAAGAGATAAGAGAGATATATTTAATACTTAATCAAAATATAGTACCTATGTGAATGAAATAAACAACTATTTGTTATGCTTAACCAATTTAAATAATTGCATCATTCAATACTATAGAATTAACAATAGACAATATAAAAATTGAACAAATAAATACATAAATATATTTACTTACCAATAATAAAAATGTTGTTAAGTGTTTTACTTAAATAATAATTGTTTATAGATATATAATTTCCAGTTATTTAGGTGTGGTTTCACTGTTTGGATGGTGTTACTGCAAACAATGACAAATATTTTAGCCAAAATCTGTGTTCACAACAAATGACAATTTACAATTTGTTTAATTTATAATTACTAAGTTATGGATCTGTTAATTTAATAAGTTAATAAAATAGGGTTCACATCTCACAAGTTCCTCCAAAAGCTTATTTTTTTGGTCTCAGTCACACTTTGTTGGCATATGTTTATTATTGTCATAGCTGTGTATGACCACTTAAGTTGTGATAGTGAGAGACTCCATCTGTTCACACTGATTTCAATAGCAGATATCTTATTATAATGTCCATTGGTATCAATCTTAATATTTTTATGAAAATATGTTTTAAGTTATGATATACCACCACTGGCACGCCATCGGGACTGTGGTCATCGTGGCCCCGAGGGGTGTGGCCCCCGCTGCGGCTGGCGTCCCTTATTTTTCTGTATTGAAGGTGGCAACCCTAATTATGTGTCCTGTGTCAAAACTCCCACATGACGTTAATAGTATGATTAAGGTGTGTACATGTCTATAATGCGACTAAATCAGGAATACTCCACCTGTCTTAATTAGATTTGTGTTTACTTCGAATATGACTTAGTCGGATTAAGGTAAAAAAAACATCGCTGTTTACATGGCCTTTCAAGTATTGTCTTAATCGTATTTATATCGGATTACTGCTGTTGGAAATATCAATTTTATATGTTTCAATTGTCTAATTACAGTTTTACTAATTCAGTCTTTATCACTTCTGGACACTTTAGTATCTCAGTCGGTGATGGCTTTTAACATTGATACTGTTACTTGGAAGACTTTCACTGCACCTTCACTGAGTCAAAATGTTGCCTTTGGCTATAAGGTGATACAGAAAGACATATCAAGGTGAGAGCAACATAACCACTGATAATGAAACCAAAAACCCCTGCATTGTTTGGAAAGCCAGTACTCACCACACTGCACAGGATTTTCATTCAATTTTGATCAGCACTAGAACTTACTATTGATGAGCAGTCAGTGTGGAGAACAGCTTTATAAGCATAAAGTTTCCTTCACTCTGTAGATTATTATAGCTATGAGCTGAACACTAGGACAGGAAGAGACTGGCTGCAACATCAGTCAACCACAACACTTGGTTTTGTTTTTATGTTGCCTTTAGGGGTGAATCTAAAATAGATTCTGCTACAATAGATGGACATGGAAACAACTCAGATTATAGCTTTTGTGCTTCATTGCACGAAGAATTGGTAACACTTTACAATAAGGTTCATTAGTTAACTACATTAGTTAACATGAACTGCACTACAGCATGTATTAATCTTTGTTAATGTTAATTTCAACATTTACATATTATTAAAATATTGATAACATTAGTTAATGCACTGTGAACTATCATGAACAAACAATGAACAACTGTATTTTCATTAACTAACCTTAACAAAGATTAATAAATACAGCAACAAATGTATTGCTCATGGTTAGTTCATGTTAGTTAATACATTAACTAATGTTTAACTAATGAACCTTATTGTAAAGTGTTACCGAAGAATTTGACTAGTTATTAAAAAATGCGACTTCTAAACAATGGGCCAAAATCCCATATGGTGTCTCTTTGAATGCAGCACCCCCTGTTGGCAATCAATTAACTTACAGCATTATAGATTAGGAAATGCCATGCTTTAATGGGTTGTAAACAGATAAAGAAGCACACCGAACTGTAAATATACCAATAAAACTACCTGCACACAGTGATAGACATGGACTGTTTAAAATGGCAAGCATATGACATTATTATTACTATTTCTGCTGTATTATTTGTGAACTATATACATTTTCTCTATGCATGGAATATTCAGATGAACTACTAAATTTCCTTAAACCCTAAAACACAATGCAGTGCAATGTGTAAAACACTTCAGAACATCAAAATAAATACAGAAAATTCCTTTATTTTAACACAGTATATTGGATCCTATTCCTTTCATATGTGTATAGTATTCCCATATGGAAATTACACATAGGATATACAGTACATGGGTACTAGTTCTTAATAAAATTGTCCATTAAATTAATTATCTTTATTCTGTAGTTGATTCTAATATATTCTTACCTTTTTTTTTTTTTTTTTTTTTTTATTATAGTCTGATTGTGAGCGATCCTTTAATTCAAATCAGTCAAGATAAAAGAGGATTGATTTATAGCTGTGCTGTCACACAAGGAACCTGCTCACCACTGAAGATTGATGGTATTTGGGGTTTTGTATTACAGTCCTAATTGAAATATTATTTGCCACGTTCCAAGTTAGAAAGTATACTACGGTCTATGGCAATACTGTTAATGAGAGTTATTCTCTTTTTCAACAAATGACCAGAGGTGCTTAAAGGATTTGTTCACTTTTAAATAAAATTTTCCTGATAATTTACTCACCCCCATGTCATCTAAGATGTCCATGTCCTTCTTTCTTCAGTTGAAAAGAAATTAAAGTTTTTGATGAAAACATTCCAGGATTTTTCAGTGGAGACATGAACATCTTGGATGACATGGGGGTGAGTAAATTATCAGGAAAAGTTTATTTAAAAGTGGACTAATCCTTTAACTTTCAGAAAATTAAAGGATATATAATATTAGCTGTTTTATTTCCTATTACCTTTACCAAAATTTAGGACATGCCATTTGAAACTCTATATTGTAAAATATTTTCTAGTGATTAACATTAAATAAATGTTCCAAATTCAAAGTAATTAAATTGCACTACTGCTCACCAGTATGGGACCAGATGTGAGTGTAGATGTTGATAAAATAAATGTTTACTATACATTAAATAAAGATAAATGATAATTATGTATTTGTAAATACATTATAGTATAGTATACTTTAGTAAATGTTGAAATTAACATAAATAAGATAAATAAATGCTGTAGAAATATTGTTCATTGTTAGTTCATGTTATCTTATGTAGTTTCCTAATGGTAACAAATAAAACCTTATTGTAAAGTGTTACAATAAAACAAACAAACAAACAAATAAACAAACAAACAGGATTTGTACTTCAAAGTGAGCGAAACATATTTGTGGAAAGTTCCATTTGAAGTTTTTGTAATGAAAATGAACAAACCGTCTGTGTGTTAATGAAGTGCCCTCAGAAGCTGTCAACATGTCTCTTGGACTTTCCATGGTTCAAGATCCTCAGTCTTCAAAGCTGGCAGTAAGTTTTACTGAGCACCATAGTGCTCAGTTACATATTATAACTATTTCACACTTCCAAATGCCTAAAGAACATAAAAAGCCAAATGAAATGCTCTGTACAACTACTCTCAATTCATAAAGGGGATTATAAATGTTAAAAGTCATGACGTGAGAAGAGAACATGTTTTATGACCAATATTAAAGAACTCAACTATTGATTAAAAATTACCATTTCGCTGGCTTAAATGAACCCACAATACACTGAAAATTAAAATCACACACAAAATTACTTGAGTAACAACATTGTTTTATGCATAGTAAACAAATGAGTCAATTTTATTTGATATTTTTATTATCCTGTCTCAACAACTAAACAGACTTTGACCAGAGTAATTAAATGATTGGTATTGTGGTCTATAATTACCATTTAGCATGTGACTTAGTATTCCTTTTTTATTTCATGTTTAAATTCTATCTCGTTCAGATTTGTGGTCCAACCATTCCAAGGAAATGTGTATCAGTTACCACCTTCAATGGCATGTGCTTCATCAGTGAAAACAGTGTGTTTAAACCACCAATACCGAGTTCTCTGAGAGGTAAATATGATGAGCAACGAAGGTTTTTTTTTTTTTTTTTTGTGTCCCCATGCAGTCAAAGAGTTTTCTTTTGTTTTGATGTAACTTTTTTTTTTTTTTTTTTTTAACTAGGCCTACATATATACACTCTTCTGCTTCTCTTCATTTACAGACTGTCCTGGTCAGATTGACATTGCTTTTCTGTTAGATGGATCTGGGAGTGTAGGGGATTACAGTTTTAGAACGATGAAGACTTTTGTGACAAACATGATCAAGCGCTTTACTGATCGAGATGGACAGGTAGGAATAGCTTTTGTACCACTTTAGTGATTTCCGTTACTAATTGCAGCCATTTGTTGTATAAAAATGGAAAGATATGAATTTGTCTTTCCATGTGTAATTATTTTTTTCCAGAAAAATATATATAACTGAATGGCATTATAGAAGACATAATGATACTCTGTTAAGGATGCTGGTGTAGAGATGAGGCAGATACGGATTTCCACAATGAAGTAGTACACTTTAATAAACATAGGGCAAGAACACCAAACATACACATTAACACAACAGAGAACGGACCAGGAGTGAAGGGAGTGAGTGCAATATATGGGAGTGCTGACAATAGAGTCCAGGTGCAGGTGATGAGTGAAGATGGGGAGCTGACGAGGGAAGTGAGTGCAGGTGTGGAGAACAGGAGGATCTTGGGAAATGGAGTCCAGGGGAACACGGGATCTGTAACATACTCTATCTGTTGTTGTTTTACAGTTTGCCATAGCTGTCTACTCCAATGGTTGTGTTATTCACTACAATTTCAATCAACTTAAAGACAGCACATGGGAATCTAAGGTGACAAATATACCATACTATAGAGGTGGCACTTACACTGCAGCAGCCATCAAAAAACTTGTGTAAGAATTTTTTTGTTACTAGACAAATCATTCTATTTAACAAATGTATGTAAGATTTTTTGATTAAAATATCCAAAAAACACTAGAACAGTGTTATATATTTTGTTGACTTGTGTACTTACATCATCCCAGATGTTTCCAAGAATGTTTAAATCCAGAGGTGGATTCATCACCTAATTATGACATCATATCTGCGTTACACTCGATTTCTGGTTTTATTTTGTAGAAACCATGCATGGAAACACCAAAGACACTTTAATATACTGTATTATGTGTTTTATTAGACAAGTAAAAAACTGTTTGGATACATTCATCGACAGAAAAGTAATGTTATATAGCTCAACACAGTAAGTCTTATTGTTTAAATCTCGTTTTACTTGATTTACCGTAAATACCATGTTTTACCATGCCTAATATCAATCTAGTTTACTGCAGTGAGCAACAAGTGTCTTATAGCAGCCACCGAGCGAACGCACAGAGTAGCATTATAACAACTTTCACACAAATGTATTTAATATGATAAACAGCGCTGCGTTGCCCCACATACACTTGACCGGAAGAAGTGGAAGCGGACATCTGCGGCATAATAAAAGATCTGCTGCTCTCAAGTCGTGTGTCGTGCTAGTCTCTCATTAGCAATCGCTCCAGCGGCTTTGTTCAGCTATAACAGCTTTCAGCCACACCCTGCTTCATTCTACAGTAGGCCTAATGTTAATAAATATTTAATACATTAGCTCATCCATGAATATGATTTCTGAATATGAGTCCCATCTGATTGTTTTCCAGTAGCTGTAGACGTGAAGACAACATCACCCATGATTTCACGAAATCAAGGCGTCATTAAGCTACACGTTTGTTTTGAATAAGCGACGTCAAGCTGCAAAAAAAAAAAATATTGTGCCTTTAATATACACTGCTCAAAAAATTTAAAGGAACACTTTTTAATCAGAGAATATCATCAAGTCAGTTAAACTCCTGGGATATTGATCTGGTCAGTTAAGTAGCAGAGGGAGTTGTTAATCAGTTTAAGCTGCTTTGGTGTTAATGAAATTAACAACAGGTACAATATATGGAGATGAACCCCAAAACAGGAATGGTTTTATAGGTGGCGACCACTGACATTTTTGTTCCCTACTCATCTGACTGTTTTTCACTAGTTTTGCATTTGGCTAGGGTCAGTGTCACTACTGGCATGAGGCGATACCTGGATCCTACAGAGGTTGCACAGGCAGTCCAACTTCTCCAGGATGGCACATTAATATGTGCCATGGCCAGAAGGTTTTCTGTGTCTCCCAGCACAGTCTCAAGAGCATGGAGGAGATTCCAGGAGACAGGCAGTTACGCTAGGAGAGCTGGACGGGGCTGTAGAAGGTCCTTAAAGGATTAGTTCACTTTCAAATTAAAATTTCCTGATAATTTACTCACCCCCATGTCATCCAAGATGTCCATGTCCTTCTCTTTTCAGTCGAAAAGAAAATAAGGTTTTTGATGAAAACATTCCAGGATTTGTCTCCATATAGTGGACTTCAATGGAGCCCAAACGGTTGAAGGTCAAAATTACAGTTTCATTGCAGCTTCAAAGCGTTCTACACAATCCCAGACAAGGAATAAGGGTCTTATCTAGAGAAACCATCAGTCATTTTCTAAAAAAAAATAAAATAAATAAATATATATACGTTTCAACCATAAATGCTCATCTTGAACTAGCTTCTTCACTATTAGAATTCCAGCAGTGTAGACACTGCTAAGTGTATTACTACCCTCCACAGGTCAAAGTTTAAACTAATTGTTATACACTTGCACTACCATATTGTATATGACAATTTACAATAGAATAGCCCTCACACTCGCCTGACCTAAATCCAATTTTCCAAATCCAAAATCCAGAACACCTCTGGGACATTATGTTTCAGTCCATCCGACGCTGCCACGTTGCACCTCAGGCTGTCCAGGAGCTCAGAAATGCTCAGTGATTTCAACATTGAGATCTGATGTTTTTTCAAAGTGTTCCTTTAATTTTGAGCAGTGTATATTGCTATACAGTTTTGGTTTATGTTGGTTACTTGGTCTCTTCTAAATTTCTTTTAAAATACCAGGAGAGAGCTATTTACACCAAATGGTGGGGCAAGACCATCAGCAAAAAAAATCTTGCTCGTTATTACTGATGGAGTGTCACATGACAGGGACTTATTGAAAGGTGCAGCATCACAGGCAGAGGCAAAGAACATAATACGATTTGCGATTGGGGTAGGATTTTTCTTCACGTATTATGTTGTTTAAAATCTTTTACATCAGATTCTTAAATGTTTAATTGTGTCAAGTCAAATTCTTATATGTTGCAAAAAGATAGGGTTAAACCTGAAATTTGTTGTGAATTTTATGTGGCCATTTCTGAGCTGCTAACTTTTTTAATTTATTTATAGCCTTGAAGTAATAAATGCATTGGAATTTGTTTCCATTTGTTTCCATTTATTTCTCTAAATATGCTTTATAGCTTCATTTCATTTTCAAGGAAACAATATTTTTGTCTCTAGGTTGGCAAGGCTTTTAATGATTTCAGTGCAAAACAGGAGTTGAATACAATTGCTACTGATCCAGATAATGATCACGTATTCAAAGTGACAGACTTTAATGCACTGAATAATATTCTTCAAAAGCTGGAAGAAAACATTATCACTATTGAAGGTAGCTCAGAAAAAAAATATAAAGAATGAATGTGTATTTCTGCTTTAAGTATGTATAGACATATTTTTGTAATAACTGAATTGTTTTTTCCTAAAAGATTTAAATGACTTTAAAGAAATTAGTTATTTTAGTAACTTCTGTTGATTTGCCGCAGGAACCCAGACTTCAGGTGATTCCTCCAGAATGGAGTTTGCACAGGACGGATTCAGTGCAGCTTTCACATCATCTGTAAATACATATGCATTTTTGCCAAATCCTTAATCCTTAAACTCTTCAGACCAAGTGAATGATCATAGCATGGTTATATGGTTGTATTTTCAACAAAGGTAGAAGAATAAACTTTAAATACTGTAACATGTATGACCCCAAAGACAACATTGTTGTTATGATATAGACACGGAGGCAGAGATAAAAGCAATCCAGGTGAGTTTATTGGAATGATATGGGAACACAGAGAGGTTATGGCTGTTATTAGGTACTTGAGAGATGAATAGAGAGTAATACTGTCCTTGTATGGTTTGTTTGTCCAGGAGTTGAGATGAGATGAAGGGAGACGTTGGAGACACTCACACACACAGAAGGGTAAGCACATGAAGGAACCAGGAGACGAAGGAGATGAAGGAGATCGCTGGAGCAGGTAAGTTCGAGGAAGGGGAGTCCTTAAGGTAAGCATCAACACAAGGTATAGCAAACGAGACCGGACAGTGAGTGTGTGTGAGTGTGGTGGTTTTGTAGTGCTGGTGATTGCAGAGTGAATGAGTTGCAGGTGGCGGTGATTAGTATGCTGGTGATTGGGTGCGTGGGTACTGTGGTGAGGTGGAGCCTGGCGTGTCTGTGACAGTACCCCCCCTCCCACGGCCCGCTCCTGAGGGCCGCGGACCCCGACGTCGTGGTGGTCTTCCTTTGGGTCGTGGGGCAGGTCTGTCTGGATGGTTGGTATGGAAGTTCTGTAACAGAAGAGGATCAAGGATATCGTTCCTGGGAATCCATGAGCGTTCCTCGGGACCATAGTCCTCCCAGTCCACGAGGTATTCGAGTTTACCACCACGGCGCCGGGAATCCAGGATCTCGTGGACCACGTAGGCTGTGCCGTCTTCTAGGAGAAGTGGAAGGGGGGGCTCGGCGGCTGCCACGTCAGGCTCTGTGGAGGGAACAACAGAAGGGTGGTAAGGTTTGAGTAGGGACACGTGAAATGTAGGGTGAATTCTGCTGTACTGTGCCGGGAGTTGGAGACGATAGGTGACGGGGTTGATCTGCTGAAGGATGGTGAATGGGCCAATGAAGCGGGGACTCAGCTTCTTGCAGGGCAGACGCATCCTGATGTCCCGGGTGGACAACCAGACCTTCTGCCCCGGCTGGTAGTCAGGAGCCTCGGAGCGACGAAGGTCGGCTGCCATCTTGCGTCTGCGCAGGGCTCTCTGCAGCTGGTGGTGAGCTGAGTCCCACACCCTCTCGCTCTCCCGGAACCAGTAGTCGACTGGCGGAACGTCGGAGGGTTCCCCGTCCCAGGGGAACATCGGGGGTTGGTAGCCGAGCACGCACTGGAAGGGTGTTAGTCCTGTTGAGGCTTGGCGGAGGGAGTTCTGTGCGTACTCGGCCCAACCCAGGTACTGGTTCCAGGAGTTCTGGTGGCCGTGACAGAAGGTACGCAGGAAGCGGCCGATCTCCTGGATCTTCCGTTCCGTCTGCCCGTTCGACTGAGGATGGTATCCAGACGATAGGCTGACGGTCACATCCAGGAGGGAGAAGAAGGCTTTCCAGACGTGGGAGACAAACTGGGGTCCTCTGTCGGAGACGATGTCTTCAGGTAATCCATAATAGCGAAAGACATGATTAAACATTAGTTCTGCGGTGGCCATGGCGGTAGGTAGACCCTCCAGGGGTATTAATCGGCAGGACTTTGAGAAGCGGTCTACTACCACCAGGATGCACGTGTGACCGTCAGACTCTGGGAGGTCGGTGACGAAGTCCACTCCCAGGTGTGACCAGGGTCTCTCAGGAACGGGCAGAGGAAAGAGCTTGCCGGTTGGAAGATGGCGTGGGCTCTTGGAGATGGCGCACTCCCTGCAGCCCTGCACGTACCTCCTGACGTCGTTGGCCATGTTGGGCCACCAGAAGCGTTGTTTGAGCAACGAGAGGGTCTCCTTGACCCCCGGGTGACCAGTGCCAAGTGAAGAGTGAACGTTGTGCAGGAGTGGAGTGCGACGTGTCCGTGTGATGTACTGCAAGCCCGGTGGGCAACCCGGCGGAGTGCGTGTGGAGGCATTGGCGGAGGGAATGGTTTCTTCGGACCACTGGATAGGACTTACGAAGATGGACTCCGGCAGAATAGTATCAGGTCTTTCGGGCTTTTCCTCAGGAGCATAGAGGCGAGATAAGGCATCAGCCTTCGTATTCTTAGAACCAGGACGGTAGGAGATGGAGAAGTTGAATCTAGAGAAGAACATAGCCCAGCGAGCTTGGCGAGGGTTGAGTCTCTTAGCGGCCTTCAGATATTCGAGGTTCTTGTGATCAGTGAGAACTTGAAACGGGTGAGTAGCTCCCTCCAACCAATGCCTCCACTCCTCAAGGGCAAGCTTGACGGCCAGGAGTTCGCGGTCACCGATGTCGTAGTTGACCTCAGCCGGGTTGAGCTTGCGGGAGAAGAAGGCGCATGGATGGAGTCTACTTGGTGTCCCCTGCTGCTGTGAAAGGACCGCTCCCACTCCGGTGGTAGATGCGTCCACCTCTACTATGAACGGGAGTTCCGGGTTAGGGTGGACGAGGAGGGGAGCGGTGGTGAAGGCTTTCTTCAGGGTCTCAAAGGCGTTGGTGGCTTGAGGAGACCAGGACAGAGACTTGGGCTGGTGACGGAGTAGGTTGGTGAGTGGACTGACGATAGTGCTGTAATTCTTGATGAACCGGCGATAGAAATTGGAGAAGCCTAGGAATCTTTGGAGTTCTTTGATAGTGGTAGGAGTGGGCCAGGACTGTATGGCGGAGACCTTCCCCTCGTCCATCCGGATGCCACTGTGGTCAATCACGTACCCCAGGAACTGGACGGAGAGTTGGTGGAATGAGCATTTTTCAGCCTTGAGGAAGAGATGGAACTGCCGTAAGCGTTGGAGGACCTCCGCAACGTGGTGGCGATGTTCGGCCAAGCTCCGGGAGTAGATGAGGATGTCATCTATATAAACCAGAACGGACTTATGGAGAAACTCCCGGAGCACCTCGTGGATGAAATCCTGGAATACGGAGGGGGTGTTGACCAGGCCATACGGCATCACGAGGTACTCGTAGTGTCCTGTGGGCGTGACAAAGGCGGTCTTCCACTCGTCCCCCTCACGTATCCAGATGAGGTTATACGCGCTGCGGAGGTCCAACTTGGTGAACACAGTGGCACCGCGGAGATGTTCCAGGGCCGCTGGGACGAGGGGAAGTGGATACCGGAACTTTATGGTTATTTTGTTGAGTGTACGGTAATCGATGCAGGGCCTCAAGCCCCCGTCCTTCTTTGCCACGAAGAAGAAGCTTGAAGCAGCAGGGGAAGTAGACGGGCGGATGTAACCTTGTTCGAGTGCCTCCTTGATGTATTCCTCCATGGCCTTCTCCTCCGGTATGGACAGGGGGTATATGCGTCCCCTGGGCACTGGTTCACCCGGCAGCAGATCGATGGCGCAGTCCCATGGCCGGTGTGGAGGAAGCTTGGAGGCGCGTTGCGGGCAGAAAACGTCGCTGAAGGGGACGTAGTCAGGGGGAACATCCACGGAGCGCTTCTCAACCGGGCTCTCGATGGATGTGGCATTCACGAGAAGAGGCTTGGAGAGTGGAGATTTCGGAACAGGAAGCGCTGGGAAGCAGTCTGGGAAGCAGTGATCGCCCCACTTCAGGACTTCGCCCATGCGCCAGGAGATGTTGGGGTTGTGAAGCTCCAACCATGGGCGCCCTAGAACCACGTCAGCGGTGGATTCCTCCAGAACCAGCAAATGGATGTGTTCGGTGTGCAGGATTCCGATGCTGAGTTGAAGTGGACCCACGCAGTGACGGATGTGTTTGCAGCTTAGGGGTTTGCCCGTGATGGAGTGGATTTGATAGCTCGTCGGTGAAGGAGAGATCTTAAGGTTGAGTTGTCTACAGAGGGTGCCTGAGATGAAGTTTCCGGCTGACCCTGAATCAAGGAGCGCCACCACTGGAACAGAGATGTTAGCAGCAGTAAGGGTTACAGTTGTAGTGAGTGGTTTCATTTTCTGAATAGAGGGAAATATTGCACTCACCACGGGTCGAGGAGGACGTATTGGGCATGTGGAGAGATTATGCCCCATAGTTCCACAATATAGACAGAGATTCAGGGCCAGCCTTCTTTGTTTTTCGTTTGGGGTGAGACGAGAGTGATCAATTTGCATGGGCTCGTTGGCTGGTTCTGGAGAGCTGACGGGTTCGGACCGACGGAGGAGGTTGGTGGTGGATGACTGGCCCTGGTGTTCTTGAATGCACGACTGCATACGGGACCCCACGCGGATGGCGAGTTGGATGAAGCGTTCTAATCCCATGGAGTCCTCGTATGCAGCGAGATGCAGCCGCATGGAGGGTTCCAGCCCCTGACGGAACGTGGTGATGAGGGCTTGCTCGTTCCATCCGCTGGCGGCGGCTAGCGTTCGAAACTGCAAGGCATATTCGTTAACAGATAGGTTTCTTTGCTTTAGGTTATAAAGTTTCTCACCAGTCGAGGAATCAGCCAGAGGTTTCCCGAATACTTCCCGGAAGTGGGAGACGAACGCCGAATAGGATTGGACGACTGGGCCTTTTTGGGTCCATAACGAATCTGCCCATTGCAGAGCCTTCCCTTGCAGTTGAGAAATAATGAACGCTATTTTAGCCGTGTCTGTGGTGTAGAAGTGCGGCTGCATCTCCAGGACCAGCTCACATTGGAGAAGGAATCCGCTGCATTCCTCCGCCGATCCAGAGTAGGGTGCCGGTTTGGCCATGGGACTGGCGGTGAATGCAGGTGAAGGAGTGGTGCTGGTGGGTGCGGAGACAGCCGTGTTGCGGGATGACGACGTTGAGGGCTGTGGTGTGAGTGCTCGACGCAGCACGTCCACGAGTTCCTGGAATGGATCGTTAGTACTCATGCCGTTAGTTGTTATGGTCCGGTCTTCTGTTATGATATAGACACGGAGGCAGAGATAAAAGCAATCCAGGTGAGTTTATTGGAATGATATGGGAACACAGAGAGGTTATGGCTGTTATTAGGTACTCATGCCGTTAGTTGTTATGGTCCGGTCTTCTGTTATGATATAGACACGGAGGCAGAGATAAAAGCAATCCAGGTGAGTTTATTGGAATGATATGGGAACACAGAGAGGTTATGGCTGTTATTAGGTACTTGAGAGATGAATAGAGAGTAATACTGTCCTTGTATGGTTTGTTTGTCCAGGAGTTGAGATGAGATGAAGGGAGACGTTGGAGACACTCACACACACACAGAAGGGTAAGCACATGAAGGAACCAGGAGATGAAGGAGATCGCTGGAGCAGGTAAGTTCGAGGAAGGGGAGTCCTTAAAGTAAGCATCAACACAAGGTATAGCAAACGAGACCGGACAGTGAGTGTGTGTGAGTGTGGTGGTTTTGTAGTGCTGGTGATTGCAGAGTGAATGAGTTGCAGGTGGCGGTGATTAGTATGCTGGTGATTGGGTGCGTGGGTACTGTGGTGAGGTGGAGCCTGGCGTGTCTGTGACAATTGTCCCCTGTGATCTTTTTGTGTAATGCTCACAAAATCTTTATCATTATATAAAAGAAGAGTATGGGATATCTTGACAATTTTCTGTGTGTGTCCAAATCCAACACAGTTTTGTTTTGCTTTTTTTGTTCAGGGAAGCATGTTAATGAGTGCTGTGGGAGCTTTCCAGTGGAAAGGTGGATATAAGGAATATTTGCCAGACTACTCCTTTCAAACAGGCACTGAGCATGAAAGCTATCTAGGTGAGGATGTTTAAACTCTTAAAACATAGAAAATGTGAATTTAGAGTCATTTTCTTTTATACAGCAAATACAACTCAGAATATACATTGAACTATTGCATTTTGTCTGAAGGTTATTCGATGGCTATTGCAACCATTTCAAGGACCAGCTTTGCTATCCTAGGAGCCCCGAGATACAAACATAAAGGACAAGTCTTTGTTTCACAACTCAGAACCAATCAATTTAAACAGCTGCTGGACTCTCCCAAGGTTGTTCTTTGGTGTCAAAACCATGCATAAAAACAGCTACAGCTGCCAAACAAAAAACTTAATATTAAAGTAAAATATCTTAATTCAAATAAAGTGCAAAACAATAATTTTACGCAACTTTTAATTTAAAGTTTTAGTGAAAAACAATGTTATTTTAAGGATTTTTCCTACTTTAAATTAAGATATTTTACTTTCATTTTACGGTTTTTGCTTGGCAGCCATAGTTGCCAGTCATTTGACAGTCATTCATTTTTTATGATTTTTTTTTTTTTTTTTTGAGGCAAAGTCAAGTTTGATTTTCACTATTACTGTTTTATTTGATTTTATACTATTAATATTTACACAATAACTGTGCAATAATTAAGATATTGCAGTGGATAAAATCAACTCTCTACAAAACGACAATAGGCACTTTCACATATTCTGTACAGTCTTCGCCTAAAAATGACTAGCATTTTACTATTTAGAGATCATGTCTGAACAGGTCCTGTTACAAAATGTTTTGATGCTTGTGTGAACAAATCTGTAAGATGACCAGTGTTAGCATGTACAATTCCAGAACCAGCTGATGTCGAAATTGTGCTTTGGACCATTTGTAAAATTTTAAAAAAGATGACAAAATTGTGCAATTTATCATTACGTCTGTAACTAAAATGTTATCAAATTAGACAAATAATGAAACTAAAGAAATCATTTTTTTTTTTCCAACAATTGTTCAAATAATGGTATAACCACTATGAACGTTCACTTGGTCTGAAGAATTTAATGTTAAAGATTTGGTATATTTCTGTATTTATATACATATAATGTGAAAGCTGTGTTCCTACAGCTGAGGAAATCTAAATGGTAAAATGGTGAAACAGTAGATCCAGAAAAATGCATTTTGAAAATTTACATTAAAAGCCAAATTAACACCATATTAAATGGTGGACAGCTAGTTCTACACCAACCAGTTTACTACATTAGTTAACATGAACTAATAATGAACAGCACTTCTAAAGCATTTAGAAGCACAGGGAGCGTGAGATTTAAAGGGGCCGCAGCCTGAATCGGTGCATAGTTAATGATGCCCCAAAATAGGCAGTTCAAAATAGAAAGAAATCTATGGGGTATTTTGAGCACTTCACATACACATTTATTTTTAATACATTAAAAATGTGACTTTAATACATTAACTTATGTTTAACTAATGAACCTCATTGTAAAGTGTTACCAATTAAACTTGTGCAGTCACCTTTTCTTTTCTTTCTTTCTTTCTTTCTTTCTTTCTTTCTTTCTTTCTTTCTTTCTTTCTTTCTTTCTTTTTTTTTCTTTTGAGGAAACAAATCTAATATTTAATATGCAAATATTTGCTACAACTTCTAGGTATCTTTAGGGATGGTGCAGTTGGTAGTGGCAGCAGTGAGAGTTGTAGTCTTGTGTCTCAGCATTATGTACATATACATATACATTACATATAGAGCCAATTGCTGATCTTGTAATGAAGTTACAACAAAAAGGCTTAAAGCGTAAATGCACAGAATCAAGTTACGATCAGCAGGGAGTATAGATCATTTTAATGTTCAAACTTCTCTCTTCTCAGCCTCAGATTGGCTCATATTTTGGAGCTGAGGTGTGTGTGGTGGATTTGAACAATGACTCCAATACAGACCTACTTTTGGTATCGGCATCAACATACACTGAGTCTGACCGGGAGGGCAAAGTGTTTGTTTACATCTTCACACCTCAGGTCAGTGATTTTTGAGATTCAATTAACATTACAATTTTAAAAAGAGTTCAAGTAAGAGTGAATAGACATACATTTCTGTTTAACCCTGTTTCTCCTCTCTCTGTTATATTTTAATAGTCAAACTTCAATTATTTGGACACACTGGTGGGCATGGCAGGTCAGAGGGGTCGGTTTGGCTCTTCTCTGGCCAGTCCAGCAGATCTGGATGGTGATGGTTTCATGGATGTGCTGATTGGAGCTCCTTTAGAGGAGGATGGACAGGGCAGCATCTACATCTTCAATGGGAGAGATGGAGCGATCAATTCAAAACACTCACAGGTGAAAAAGATGTGGGTTGATGGCAGTTTAAAGGGATAGTTCACCTAAAAATTAATTCTGCCATCATTCATTCAGCCTGATGGTTTACCTTTCTTGCATTATCTTTAGTTGACTCACTTCATAGACTCTTTCTAATATTTTTGTTAACTCTTTCATTCCCTATTGAATGAAACAGAGGATTGTTGGATCATCTGTGCGATCAGGTTTGCAGTTCTTTGGGATTTCATTGAGTCAGTCTTCTCTAGACCAGAGTCAAGACAACCTTCCTGACATTGCCGTTGGGTCCAAGGGAGCAGTTCTGCTTCTCAGGTCTGTTTTCTGTTATAAAAATCTAAAAATATATCAAAATACACAGTTTCAGCCATAATCATTCATATGTGTTATATGTGGATCATTCAGGTCCAGACCCATCATGCGCTTGGAAACCAAAGTTACTTACAACCCAACCAAAATACCAACCAGTGACCAAACAGACTGTACAAAGCCATTGCAAAACAACCTGACTGTGTGCTTCACCATGAGTGCATACCAACATCGCATAACAGGTTTATTCCTAAAATAATTACATAGTTTTTGTGTTCTTAAATCTCATATGGTCACATCATCTGCTATATGTAGTATTCTAGTGTGCTCTTGAAATCTGGCATTGTTGCATTGCTAATATTTTTGGGCTTTTATGATCAAACACATTTTCTAGATTTGACTGCAAATATTAATTACACCATAACGCTGGATGCCAAGCGACCTAAATATCGAGCATACTTCTTACTTAAAAAACGGCTCCTCAGTGATGTGACGAACATTGGGTTGCAGGAAGTATGCAAAAGTCATGCTTTCTTCATAGAGGTAAGCATCAAATGTCATTTTTTATTGCATTTATGAACAGATTTTCAGTTAATCTGATGATTTTAGGCTAAAATTTAGAACTAAAATGATAATTCCTGCTTCTACTTAAAACTCAGGCATTCAAACTTCATTAATTATATTTATTTCATACAGTTTTGTTATAATGTAACTTTTATGGGCTTGCATTAAAAAGTAGTTACAAATTATCTTTTTCTGAAATTACAAATAAAAACATTTAAACACAACACACACACTATTAATTACACCTTGATTTTTTACTCAGCAACAAGAAAATTAATGGGATGTCAAAGAGTATGTAACCTGATAGGATAAAAATAAAGAGCCAATAATCTATATATTGTCTTCTTAACTGTGAAACTATGGAGTGAATTTTGTCTCAATAATAATTCACGCAAAGAACATGAATACATCTACAATGTACATCTACAAACTGTACCTCTCTGAGTGATTTAAACTGGTCAACAGCTGATGATGTAACATCTGTTACAACAGAGACACCGGAAGCAGAGATAAAAGCAGTTGGGTTGTTTATTGAGACAATCAGCAGAGCAAACAGGTAAGTGAATGGTGAAAATGAAGGTCTTGGAGGTGAATGAGAGGTAATACTGTCCTTATTCTTTGTATTGCAGGTGATGGTGGAAGGAGACGCTGGAGATGGTTGACTGGAACACTCACACACACAAGCAGGTAGGAACACGAGGAGTACTGGAGACAATGGAGACGAAGGAGATGATGTAGACAGGTAAGTATCGTTTTGAGAGTCCTTGAGGTAAGTGAACAACGGGGTGTATCACGAACGAGACCGGACAATGTGTGTGTGTGAGTGTGGGGTTCTTATAGTGAGGCTGATGACTGTGGTGATGAGCTGCAGGTGGCGGTGATTAGAATTCCGGTGATTGAGTGCGCGGGTAAGGGAGTGAGGTGGAACCTGACGTGTCTGTGACAGTACCCCCCCTCCCACGGCCCGCTCCTGAGGGCCGAGGACCCCGACGTCGTGGTGGTCGTCCTCGAGGTCGTGGGGCAGGTCTGTCCGGGTGGTTGGTGTGGAAAGTCTGTAACAGAGTAGGATCAAGGATATCATTCTTAGGGACCCATGAGCGTTCTTCGGGACCGTAGCCTTCCCAATCCACCAGATATTCTAACAGACCACCACGGCGCCGGGAGTCCAGGATCTCTCGAACCTCGTAGGCAGTTCCATCGTCCAGGATGAGTGGAAGGGGGGGCTCGACGGCTGCCACGTCAGGTTCTGTGGAAGGAAGAACAGAAGGGTGGTGAGGTTTTAGGAGTGACACATGGAAGGTTGGATGAATTCTTTTATATTGTGCAGGAAGTTGTAACCGGTAGGTGACGGGGTTGATCTGTCGGAGGATGTTGAATGGGCCAATGAAGCGGGGACTCAGCTTCTTGCAGGGCAGGCGCATCCTGATGTCTCTGGTGGACAGCCAGACCTTCTGCCCCGGTTGGTAGTTAGGAGCGTGGGAGCGCCGAAGGTCGGCTGTCATCCTGCGCCTGCGCAGGGCTCTCTGCAGCTGGTGATGAGCTGAGTCCCATACCCTCTCGCTCTCCCGGAACCAGTAGTCGACCGCTGGCACGTTGGAGGGTTCCCCGTCCCAGGGGAACAGTGGGGGCTGGAAGCCGAGCACGCATTGAAAAGGTGTTAATCCTGTTGTAGCTTGACGGAGGGAGTTCTGGGCGTACTCGGCCCAGCCCAGGTACTGGTTCCAGGAGTCCTGGTGGCCATGACAGAAGGTACGCAGGAAGCGCCCAATCTCCTGGATCTTCCGTTCCGTCTGCCCGTTCGACTGAGGATGGTATCCAGACGATAGGCTGACGGTCACACCCAGGAGGGAGAAGAACGCCTTCCAGACTCGAGAGATAAATTGGGGTCCTCTATCAGAGACTATGTCTTCGGGAATTCCATAATGACGGAAGACATGGTTGAACATTAATTCTGCTGTGGCCATGGCAGTGGGTAGACCTTCCAGGGGGATCAGACGGCAGGCTTTGGAGAAACGGTCTACGACTACTAGAATACAGGTGTGACCATCAGATTCTGGGAGGTCGGTAACGAAGTCTACTCCCAGGTGTGACCAGGGTCTCTCAGGAACGGGCAGAGGATTGAGCTTGCCGGTTGGAAGATGGCGTGGGCTCTTGGAGATGGCGCACTCCCTGCAGCCCTGCACGTACCTTCTGACGTCGCTGGCCATGTTTGGCCACCAGAAGCGCTGTTTGAGCAGCGAGAGGGTCTCATTGACCCCCGGGTGACCAGTGCCAAGTGATGAGTGTACGGAGTGCAGGAGTGGAGTGCGTCGTGTCCTGGTGATGTAACGCAAGCCTGGGGGACAACCCGGCGGAGTGCGTGAGGAGGCATTGGAGGAGGGTAAGGTCTCTTCCGACCATTCGATGGGGCTCATGAAGAGAGACTCGGGCAGGATAGTTTCAGGGTCATCATTCTTCTCCTCGGGAGCGTGGAGACGTGAGAGAGCATCGGCCTTGAGGTTCTTTGATCCAGGGCGGTATGAGATGGTGAAATTAAATCTTGAGAAGAACATTGCCCATCTGGCTTGACGTGGGTTGAGTCGTTTGGCAGCTTTCAGATACTCAAGGTTTTTATGGTCAGTAAGAACTTGGAAAGGGTGGTTAGCTCCCTCCAACCAATGCCTCCACTCCTCAAGGGCGAGCTTGACAGCCAGGAGTTCACGGTCCCCAATGTCGTAGTTTACCTCCGCCGGGTTGAGCTTGCGGGAGAAGAAGGCGCATGGATGGAGCCTACTTGGATTCCCCTGCTGCTGTGAGAGGACCGCTCCCACTCCGGTGGTGGAGGCGTCCACCTCCACGACGAATGGTAATTCTGGATTGGGGTGGACGAGGAGGGGAGCGGTGGTGAAGGCTTTCTTGAGGGTCTCAAAAGCTTCTGTGGCAGATTGGGACCAGGACAGAGACTTGGGCTGTTTACGGAGCAGGTTGGTGAGTGGGCTGACGATGGTGCTGTAGTTTTTGATGAAGCGACGGTAGAAATTGGAGAAGCCGAGGAAACGTTGGAGTTCTTTAATGGTAGTGGGAGTTGGCCAGTTCTGGATGGCGGAAACCTTCCCCTCGTCCATCCTGATGCCACTGTGGTCAATCACATATCCCAGGAAGTGGACAGAGGACTGATGGAAGGAACACTTCTCTGCTTTTAGAAAGAGTTGGAACTGCCGTAAGCGCTTGAGGACCTCCGCAACGTGGTGGCGATGTTCGGCCAAGCTCCGGGAGTAGATGAGGATGTCATCAATATACACCAGAACGAACTTGTGGAGGAACTCCCGGAGCACCTCATGGATGAAATCCTGGAATACGGAGGGGGCGTTGACCAGGCCATACGGCATCACAAGATATTCATAGTGGCCGGTGGGCGTGACGAAGGCGGTCTTCCACTCGTCCCCCTCGCGTATCCGGATGAGGTTATACGCGCTGCGGAGGTCCAGCTTGGTGAACACAGTGGCACCGCGGAGATGTTCCAGGGCCGCTGGGACGAGGGGAAGTGGATACCTGAACTTCACGGTAATCTTGTTCAGTGAGCGATAATCGATACAGGGCCGCAAGCCTCCGTCCTTCTTGGCCACGAAGAAGAAGCTTGAAGCAGCAGGGGAAGTAGACGGGCGGATGTATCCTTGGTTAAGGGCCTCTTTAATATATTCCTCCATGGCCTTCTCCTCCGGTACTGATAGGGGGTAAATGCGTCCCCTAGGCACTGGCTCACCCGGTAACAGATCGATGGCGCAGTCCCATGGCCGGTGTGGAGGAAGCTTGGAGGCGCGTTGCGGGCAGAAGACGTCACTGAAGGGGGCGTAGTCGGGTGGAACATCGACGGAGCGTTTTTCCACAGGACTTTCGATGGAGGTAGCGTTCACGGAGATATTCTTGGAGAGAGGAGATCTTGGAACAGGAAGTTCTGGGAAACAGCTGGAGAAGCAGTGGTCGCCCCACTTCAGGACTTCGCCCGTGCGCCAGGAGATGGTGGGATTGTGGAGTTCCAACCACGGGCGCCCTAGAACCACGTCAGCGGTGGATTCCTCCAGAACCAGCAGATGGATGGTCTCAGAGTGGAAGATACCCACTTGCAGTAGAAGAGGACCAGTGACGCGACGAACCATCTTTCGGCTTAGGGGTTTGCCCGTGATGGAGTGGACCTGGTAGTTAACCGGAGAAGGCGAGGTCTTGAGCCCAAGGTGTCGACAGAGGGCGCCGGAGATGAAGTTTCCTGCTGACCCTGAATCGAGGAGCGCCACCACTGGAACGGAAGCATTAGCAGCAGTAAGGTTTACGATAGTAGTGAGTGGTTTCATCTTTTGGATTGAAGGGATGATAGCACTCACCACAGGTCGAGGAGGACGGGTTGGGCATGTGGAGATGACATGCCCAGGGGATCCACAGTACAAGCAAAGATTCAGGGTCAGCCTTCTCCGCCTTTCTGCTGGAGACAAACGTGAGTTATCCACTTGCATGGGTTCGGTGGCTGGTTCTGGAGAGCTGACGGGTTCGGACCGACGGAGGAGGGTGGTGGTCAGTGGTTGGCCCTGGTGCTCAAGGAGACACGACTGCATACGAGAACCCACACGGATGGCGAGTTGGATGAATTGTTCGAGTCCCATGGAGTCCTCGTATGCAGCGAGATGCAACCGCACATTAGGCTCCAAACCTTGTCGAAAGGTGGTGATAAGGGCTTGTTCATTCCAGCCGCTGGTTGCGGCGAGCGTTCTGAACTGCAAGGCATAATCGTTAACAGTCTGGTTTCCTTGTTTTAAATTGTACAGTTTCTCACCAGTAGAAGAGTCAGCCAAAGGTCTTCCGAAGACTTCTCTGAAGTGGGAGACGAACGCTGGATAGGATTTAACGACTGAGCCTTTTTGAGTCCAGAGGGAATCCGCCCATTGAAGGGCCTTACCTTGCAGTTGGGAGATTATGAACGCTATCTTCGCCGTTTCGGTGGGATAGAGGTGCGGCTGCATCTCCAGGACCAACTCGCACTGAAGAAGGAATCCGCTGCAATCCTCCGCCGATCCAGAGTAGGGCGCTGGTTTGGCCATGGGACTGGCGGTGTAAACAGGTGAAGCAGCGGTGACAGTGGATGCGGAAGTGGCAGCGGTGAGGGGTCCTGGCGACGGTGACTGTGGTTGAGGGGTGAGTGCTCGTCGCAAAGCGTCCACGAGCTCTTGAAATGGGTCATGGTAGCTCATGCTGATGTATGGCTGTTATGGTCCGGTCTTCTGTTACAACAGAGACACCGGAAGCAGAGATAAAAGCAGTTGGGTTGTTTATTGAGACAATCAGCAGAGCAAACAGGTAAGTGAATGGTGAAAATGAAGGTCTTGGAGGTGAATGAGAGGTAATACTGTCCTTATTCTTTGTATTGCAGGTGATGGTGGAAGGAGACGCTGGAGATGGTTGACTGGAACACTCACACACACAAGCAGGTAGGAACACGAGGAGTACTGGAGACAATGGAGACGAAGGAGATGATGTAGACAGGTAAGTATCGTTTTGAGAGTCCTTGAGGTAAGTGAACAACGGGGTGTATCACGAACGAGACCGGACAATGTGTGTGTGTGAGTGTGGGGTTCTTATAGTGAGGCTGATGACTGTGGTGATGAGCTGCAGGTGGCGGTGATTAGAATTCCGGTGATTGAGTGCGCGGGTAAGGGAGTGAGGTGGAACCTGACGTGTCTGTGACAACACCCAGGTAGGCACGCCCTCATGTGATAAATGATTGGTTGATTGATAAGCTTCAATCTGATTGGCTAAAGAGTATGAATGACCCGTGTGGGAGGTGTCTGGTGCCAGGATTGTCTCAGAAATACACACACTTGAATGTGAGGATAAACTCGTAAGTTTTGAACATTCAAAACTTTTTGTGCACAGTTGCATATCTATGAATTGTTTTGCATGTGTGAAATGTATTTTATGAATATATAATTTGATTTTGTGCACATGAATTGCTTTTTGTGAATGTTTTTTTTTTATTGCACATTAATTGTTTTTTGTGCAAGTGAATTAGGTGTCACGCATGTGAAACTGCCTACGCATGTGTGAATCATGTTTCTTGCGTGAATTATTATTGAGACAAATCTGTCTCTATATGAAACTAAAAACTACAAATGTTTAATATTATGTTCAACATTTTAAGAAATACGATGAGGAAATAACAAGAATCAAATGCAAAGCAAGAGTGACCCAAGTATATCTGTAGTGTTTTGTTAATAACAACTATAATTTCTCATTTCAGTAAGGCTTGTTCAGAAGATGCTCTGAACCCGTTGTCCAATCAGTTAAATTTCACATTTGAGGGTCTTCCATCAGCAAGAATGCAAAATTTGACACCAATACTGCTGCCAGAGATAAAGACCTCCACAGACTACAATGTAAGAGTTCATCTGTGTTAAGAGCAGAAGTTAGCAGAACTTTATCACATATGAACAATTCATGAATTTTTCTGTGCCCTCACTTTGTTTCATAGCTACATTTTGAGATAAACTGTGGAACTGATAATTTATGTGTTGACGACCTCCGAATGAATTTCAATTTCTCTGGGTGAGCAAATCATTTGCTCTATTTCTGAACTGAAATATTAAAAGAAATGAATAATTCCAAATCATATTCATGCTTATGAAAGTATTTCCGAATCTCTCTTTGGTTTCTGTAATCCAGGGCTTCAAACATAGAGGTTGGGATAATGCAGGAGATCTACGTGACAGTGTTTGTAGAGAACAGAGGAGAAAATTCATACAACACTCTCTTCACCCTCAAATACCCGTTTGGACTTTCCTACAGGAGATTCACATCTAAACAGGTAAACATAGGCACATATGCTGAAACTGAGTAAATAATAACAATGGCATTTCTAAAGCAAAATAACTATAAAGATGCAATGAAGTTTTGAATGAAACTTAAAATAACAGAGCCACATTAAAAAATATATTTTCAAACCATATAACAAATGGAATGTTAATTAGCATGTTTGGTCCCACTTTATATTAAGTGGCCTTAACTACTATGTACTTACATTTAAATTAATCATTTAATACAATGCACTTGTGTTGTGTTCATACATGTTTTTACGTTGTACTTCAAAAAGTACCTGCGTGTAGTTACATCTGTAATTAATTAATTTCTGTAATGACATCTATAATTACACTGTTGACCCATCCCTTACACCTTACCCCTACCCTAAACCTACCCATATCACCATACCACCAAAGCTTTCCCTAACCTTATCCGTATCCCACCTCAATAGCAGCAAAAATGTTTTGCAATTCAGTATAAACCCAATAAGTACACTGTACTTATTTTTTATGGAAGTACATAGTAGTTAAGGCCACTTAATGTAAAGTGGGACCTGCATGCTTTATGTGTGTGTGTGTGTGTGTGTGTGTGTGTGTGTGTGTGTGTGTGTGTGTGTGTGTTGAAATATATGATAAACGTTCTGTATGAGCAGGGCAGAGTGGAGTGTGTGTCTCTGGATGCTGAGAGAGGAGTTACTCTGGGAGAAACCGCATGCCAAATCAGTAAACCTATCCTCAAGAGAAACACTCAGGTCAGTAATCACACCACTGACATGAACATTTGCTCATTGTTGTGTTAATGGTTAAAGTGATAATCATTATTTTGCTCAAAAATGATTAATTACAATTGTTCCCATTTGAGACATTTCTTTTTATATTTCATGAGAATTATTGAACTTTCACATGAACACAAACCAAGAGAACATCAAGTCATAGGAAGGGTTTATTTTATAGTCAAGATTAATGTTTAGATTTATTACAATTAGTCCCAGAGAAGGTTTGCTTACTGATTTAGTCACAGATGGGCAGGACAAATACTTCATTCATTCATTCGAGCAGAATATCACAATGGAGATCACTGAACTCCAACAAACACATCTGCCTGTATTTTCAGATCAGCACATGTTTGTCAAATTGGGAAGATTAACAATACAATAATTTATCGATTTAAGAGGAAAGCTCTGATTCGGGTATTTAAACTCTTGACATCTGGCAACCCCAAGCATGAAAGCTCATGGAGGCTTGTTACTGATAAAATAAAAAAAATAAAAAAATCCAGTAGGCCAACATTGCAGCGATTATGCTTAATTGATCTAGAGAAGCAGGAATCGTGATCACGATTAATTACTATTACTATACTATTACTATTAATTGTCCAGCTCTACTCATTTGCATATACACTCTCATTTACTGACTTGATTACTTTTAAACTCAAAGCAGTTTACAAACACTTTTATCTAGAGACTTTTATGGTTGTGTGACTGTTCAACATGTTCTGTTGTCATATGACTTACAACAACTTTAATTAGTCCAAAATTTAGTCTTATTCTGTGTTTTTTTTGTTCAAATTCTAGGTTCTGTTTGACATTACATACAGCATTAATAAAGAAAGTACATTGGGCAAAAATGTGACATTTGCTGCTGAGGTCACGAGGTATGAAGTTGTTTGAGTGAAGTCAAAGCGTGAAACAGCCTTTGACCTTGAGCTCTAGGAGGATTCTCACATGATCATGTTATCAGAAATGGATAAATGATACTAATAATCAAAACCTCCATCTCTCACAGTGGAAATGACAAACACTCAATCAACAGTGAGTTTAAAAAACAGAAAACCATCAATGTCAAATACGCCATCTATATTGCCTTGATAAGGTTAGTGCTCTGTTCCATGTTTCTGTATAAAAATAATACCACACTTTTCTTTACCCTGTACTGTAATATTGTCATTTTCTTTCTTCATTTTAAATAAAAGGCATGAAAATTCCACCATCCACATTAATTTTACTTCAGGGAAAAGGGATCTTATGAAACCCGTCCAGCAGATAATAAGGGTATTAGTTATTATTATTATTTTTTTTATCTTAGTATATATATATATATATATATATATATATATATATATATATATATATATATATATATATGGTTTTATAGTACATTAATATCTAATGTTTCAGAAATGCTAAATGACACGTTTTAACAGGATTTATTTTAACAATAGAAGAAAACGCTCAAATGCTCATACTGTACATAACTCTTCCTTACTTTCTTTTTCCTCTTTCAGGTTCAGAATGACCTCAGAGAATTAATTTTCAAAGTGTTCATCAGAGTACCAGTGAAACTTGGTGATACTGACATCTGGACTATTTCAAATCTGCAAGTGTGTGAATTTATTTCTTACCTCATAAGCCATACAGGTATAATGATAAAAATAATTTTGGTATAATGTAGGGAAGAAAAACGGCATCCCATCCTTCACCCGTAATTGTTCAAAAACTTGTTTGAAAATGTCACCAGGGGAAACTTAGGCTACTTTCACACAGCAGCAGAATACGGTTGTCATTCCTGTATTTGAGTCCTTAATACGGTAATGTTCACACGCAGTACGGTTATTTATGGGAGTGACAACCGCATTCTATAACCAAACTCACACCCATACATTTTCAAGACTCACAACCTGTCACAGACACGTCAGGCTCCACCTCCCGTCAATACCCACACACTCAATCACCGGAATTCTAATCATCGCCACCTGCACTTCATCAGTCACTTTATCACCAGCACTATTTAACCCACACTCACACACACACCAGTTGTCCAGTCTCGTTTGTAGTACAGACTAATGTATGCGAACCTCAAGGACTCTACCTGCTACTTACCTGCTACTTACCTGCTACCAGCGACCCCTATCGCCCCGTCGTCTCCAGTTCCTCTCCTGGTTTCTTCCTTCCGTGTGTGTGAGTGTTTCTCGTCAGCCATTCTCCATCTCCTCGACTTCTACCTCCATCTGCAATCACAAGGACAGTATCAAACCTCTATCATCTCATTTGAACTCTCCATCTTCCATTTACCGGACCAGAAAAACACGGCTAGAGATCAGCATGAGTCAACAAGACCCGTTCCAGGAGCTCGTGAGCGTGCACAATCCTTTCGGATTCATCTGTCGGTGAGAAACTCTATAAATTAAAGCAAGGATCTAACGCTGTGAGTGACTATGCTTTGCAGTTCCGTACCCTGGCTTCCAGTAGCGGATGGAATGAACAAGCCCTCATCACTTCCTTCCGCTAGGGGTTAGAACCAAAGTTGTGATTGCATCTCGCTGCATACGATGATAACATCGGCCTCGAACGCTTCATCCAACTCGCCATCCGTGTGAGCACTCGTATGCAGTCGTGTCTTGAAGAGCACCAGGGCCAGCCACCTCTTCAACCTCTCCTCCGTCGGTCCGAACCCGTCAGCTCCCCAGAACCAGCCAGCGAACCTATGCAAGTTGAAAACTCCCGACTCACCCCTGCAGAACGACAACGCCGACTGACCCTGAACTTATGCCTCTATTGCGCCTCTCCCGGGCACGTACTCTCCGCATGCCCAACACACCCTCCAAGACCTCTGGTGAGTGCCATCCTTCCCTCTTTAATCCAGATGAAACCACTCACCACCGTTGTAACCCTTACTGCTGCCAATATATCTGTTCCAGTTGTTGCGCTCCTCGATTCAGGGTCAGCCGGGAACTTCATCTCCGGGTCCCTCTGCCGTCAACTCAAGTTCAAAACCTCGCCTTCGCCTAGTATCTATCAAGCCCACTCCATTACCGGAAAACCCCTAGGCCGCAAAAAGATCACCCGATGTGCTGGTCCTCTACAACTCCGCATAGGCCTCCTTCATGTTGAGGATATCCATTTGCTGGTTCTGGAGGAATCCACCGCTGACGTGGTTCTAGGGCGCCCGTGGCTCGAACTCCACAGCCCAACCATCTCCTGGCGCACGGGCGAGATCCTGAAGTGGGGCGAACACTGTTTCTCGACCTGCCTCTCCGGGTTTCCTGTTCCTCCATCTCCACGTTCCAAAGAAATCTCCATCTGTGCCACTTCCATTGAAAGCCCCATCGAGAAACGATCCATCGACATCCCAGCCTGTTACGCCCCCTTCAGCGATGGCTTGCGGCCCTGTATTGATTACCGCTCACTCAACAAGATCACCATAAAGTTCCGTTACCCACTTCTCCTCGTCCCAGAGGCCCTGGAACATCTCCGTGGTGCCACTGTATTCACTAAGCTGGACCTCCGCAGCGCGTACAACCTCATCCGGATACGCGAGGGGGACGAGTGGAAGACCGCCTTTGTCACGCCCACTGGCCATTATGAATACCTGGTCATGCCCTATGGACTAGTCAACGCCCCCTCCATATTCCAGGATTTCATTCATGAGGTGGTCCGGGAGTTTCTCCATAAGTTTGTGCTGGTGTACATCGATGATATCCTCATCTACTCCCGGAGCCTGGCCGAACATCGCCACCATGTTGCAGAGGTCCTCAAACGCTTATGGCAGTTCCAGCTGTTCCTCAAGGCGGAAAAATGCTCCTTCCACCAGTCGTCCATCCACTTCCTTGGATACTACATTGACCACAGTGGCATCCGTATGGACGAGGGACTCCAACGCTTCTTAGGCTTCTCCAACTTCTACCGCCGTTTCATCAAGGGCTACAGTTCCATCGTCTACTCACTCACCAACCTTCTACGCCATCAGCCCAAGTCTCTGTCCTGGTCCGAAGAAGCCACACAAGCCTTTGAAGGCCTTGAAGCCCTTAAGGAAGCCTTCCCCACCGCTCGCCTCCTCGTCCACCCTGATCCCAATCGGCCATTTATCGTAGAGGTAGACGCATCTACCACAGGAGTGGGAGCGGTACTTTCACAGCAGCAGGGGCAACCAAGTAGACTCCATCCATGCGCCTTCTTCTCCCGCAAGCTCAACCCAGCGGAGGTCAACTATGATATCGGTGACCGCGAACTCCTGGCCGTCAAGCTCGCGTTGGAGGAATGGAGGCATTGGCAGGAGGAAGCCAAACACCCCTTCCAAGTTTTAACCGACCATAAAAACTTGGAGTATCTTAAAGCTGCTAAAAGATTAAACCCCCGACAAGCCCGCTGGGCCATGTTCTTTTCAAGATTCGATTTCACCATCTCCTATCGTCCTGGCTCCAAGAACCTCAAGGCTGACGCCTTATCCTGTCTCCATGCTCCTGATGAGAAGTCTGAAGCTCCTGAAACCGTCCTCCCAGAAACCATCTTTGTGAATCCCATCCAATGGTCTGAAGAAACTCTGCCCTCCTCCAATGCCTCCTCCAACACTCCGCCAGGTTGCCCTCAAGGTCTCCATTACATCACCCGAGCACGACGCACTCAACTCATCCACGCAGCTCACTCATCACTTGGCACTGGTCACCTGGGGGTCAATGTAACCTTCTCGCTGCTTAAAGCACGCTTCTGGTGGCCCAACTTGGCCAGGGATGTCAGAAGGTACGTGCAGGGCTGCAGGGAGTGTGCCATCTCGAAGAGAGCTCTCGTCATCTGCCGGCCGGCAAGCTCCATCCTCTGCCCGTTCCTGAGCGACCATGGTCACACCTGGGAGTTGACTTTGTTACGGATCTCCCACCTTCTGATGGTCATACCTGAATACTCGTGGTTGTGGATAGATTCTCCAAGACCTGCCGGCTGATCCCTCTCCAAGGTCTACCTACCACTCTCACTACTGCTGAATTAATGTTCAACCACATCTTCCGCTACTATGGAATCCCCGAGGACATTGTATCTGACAGGGGCCCCCAATTCATCTCCCGAGTCTGGAAGGCCTTTTTGTCGCTCCTAGGTGTGACCGTCAGCCTATCGTCGGGATACCACCCTCAGACGAACGGGCAGACGGAACGGAAAATCCAAGAGATCGGCCGCTTCCTGCGTACCTTCTGTCACGGCCACCAGGACTCCTGGAACCAGTACCTGGGTTGGGCCGAGTACGCCCAGAACTCTCTCCGTCAACCTTCCACCGGATTAACACCTTTTCAATGCGTACTCGGCTACCAACCCCCATTATTCCCCTGGGACGGGGAACCCTCCAAAGTTCCTGCCGTCGACTACTGGTTCCGGGAGAGCGAGAGGGTGTGGGACTCAGCCCACCATCAGTTGCAGAGGGCCCTGCGCAGACGCAGGATGACAGCCAACCTTCGTCACTCCAACACTCCCAACTACCAACCTGGGCAGAAGGTCTGGCTGTCGACAAGGGACATCAGACTGCGTCTGCCATGCAAGAAGCTTAGTCCCCGCTTCATTGGCCCGTTCACCATCCTTCAGCAGATCAACCCCGTCACGTATCGTCTTCAGCTTCCTCCTGAATATAAGATTCATCCCACTTTCCACGTGTCTCTACTCAAACCTCACCACCCTTCTCTCTCTCCTTCCACAGAGCCTGACGTGACAGCCGCCGAGCCCCCCCTTCCACTTCTTCTGGAGGATGGGACTGCTTACGAGGTTCAGGAAATTCTGGACTCCCGGCGCCGTGGTGGTCTCTGGAATACCTCGTCGACTGGGAGGGCTACGGGCCAGAGGAGCAGTCGTGGGTTCCGCGGAACGACATCCTTGATACCAACCTGCTACAAGCCTTCCACTCCAGCCGTCGTCTCCAGTTCCCCTCTTGTGTTCCTCCTTCCGTGTGTGTGAGTGTTCCTCATCAGCCATTCTCCATCTCCTCGACTTCTACCTCCATCTGCAATCACAAGGACAGTATCAAACCTCTATCATCTCATTTGAACTCTCCATCTTCCATTTACTCACCTGCTCATTGCTGTTTCTCAAATAAACCACCATACTTGCTTTTACCTCTGCCTCCGTGCCGTCTGTATCATAACACAACCGCATTGTAAGAATATTCGTGCTGTGTGAAAGGAACCACACTAGACAATTTTGTCTGTCACATCATCAGGGGTGTGATTCTTGCGGCAGTTGCAATGGGTCGAGTATTGGTAAACATAATGACCGCTCACCGCTGTCAACGTTTTTTGTGCCTCTGATTCATGTCGTCATGTCACTCCACAAGTAGTCCAATCATTTGTCACGATTGAAGTTCAAAGTGTACGCGCACCGTTATGAATGCGCACACACCCAACCGTGCCCAACCATCTACTCACGTGAACAGCTTCAGTTGACTGACGAAGACAGTGAACACGGATGATTCAGGTAAGCAAATCCAATATATTGTCTTCATTTTTATATGCAGGTCTAGTAAAATTGAACCAATCTATTGATCATTTTTTTCATGATTCCATAACATTAATGTTAAACGATTCCGGGCTAATTTAGCAAAGTAACAGCATGTTAGTTATTGCTTACTTCTAGCTAGAAAGCTTAGCAGCTTCTACAAGGCTCGAAATTGCCAACATTTTTGTGGCATATGCTCTTAAAAATTTTATCTGTGCGACCTAAAAATATATTTGGGAGTAACGTTATATGTGCGGAGCACATGAGCATATCTGTCCACTAATGACACGTTCGATTTGCGAACTAATGACTCCTTTAACCCTTTGATGCACAACATGGGTCAAAAATGACCCGGCTGAGTTTTTATTTTTTATATCTTTGCAAGAAATTAATTTCATCATTCAGTATTCCAGGTATTCCTCAATTAACTTGTTTTTGATCATCACCAATCCTCATTTTAATTTTTTCTTTCTTACTTTTTGAATAAAAATAATTTTGGTATCATTACCCTTCTAATGCACAACATGGGTCAAAAATGACCCGTATTCATTTCTTATGTAATTTCAATCATGGTTGAGTGTTTCTTTGCTGAATCTTTAAAAGAAATGTATTTTACCATTCATTTATTCGAGGTATTCCTTAAATATCTTGTTTTTGATTGTCAAAAATCATTATGTTCATTTTTTCTTTCTTACTTTATAAACAAACACAGTTGTTGTATGTCTACATCGATTTTACACATATGGGGCAAAAATGACCCATATAGAAACCTTTGCAAATTTTCACAAGTAAGAAACATATTTACTGCAGACAACTATTCATCCACCACATATTTCACGTCTCAACATGGCTGCTTTTGCATATCAAAGATTCAGCGAAAAAACACTCAGTCATGATTGAAATAACATAGGAAATGAATACGGGTCATTTTTACCCATGTTGTGCAATAGAAGGAGTTTTCATAGCTTGTGCATCAAAGGGTTAAAACCAATTCACTTTAATGAATGCTTAAAACCGATCTGGGTCGAGTTTCCCGATAATGATGTATCTTAGCTCTGAAGAGCACTCTGTACGTGCAAGGTTACAAACGCTCGCCGCAATCTGTCGCCGCGTCATGGTAAGTGCACCATATAGTTTACTGCTTTTTTGTCCTTTGCCAATCACAACTATGCATCATACAGTGCGAGAGAGCCACTCTTCTAAGGTGTTTTGTGTGTGGTTTCGCTTTCGGTAACTTACTGAGACAGAGATATGAGCAGTGTGTCATCTTAAGGTGTTAGATCCAGTCACTGTTCTCCACCGGAGTGACTCCAGTCGGTTTTGTGTTTCTTTTCCAAATTCAAATACTGTGTCATGTGCGCATGGGCGTAGGTTTAGGGGGGGACGCTAGGTACTAGTCCCTATCAATATTTTGAGATGACAAATTTGTCCCCACCAATATTTAGCAAGCTCCTTTGAACTGCTATTTGGATCTTTGCACTGGTTTTTGGATCGATTCTAACGGCCAGGACGACGACAGTACAAGAAACGCCGTAATTTGATTGGCGGCGGGGTATCTGACAGGCTACACGCGCGGGCCGGGACTACTTTTGTGCTTGCACATAGCAGCGAGCAGTTGGTGTGTGTGCTTGCGCGTGCATGTTGACGACGCCAACGGTAAGTTACCAGGGCTGTCTCTCTGCCACATACAAAGGCCAAAGTAAAAACATTTTCATATTCCGGGTTTTTTTGCCCCTTTTTGTACTTTGTAGATGCCACCCAAGAAGAAGAAAGGGGACATAAGAAGCAACCTATTGACTAAAGATGAAAATAAAGCATCCAACTGAAGCCCAAAAATGAAAGCAGAAGATCATAGAAAATAGGCTAGTGCTAAATTACAAAAAGGGGAAACATTTTCAGTCTTTGCTGAGACATTATTATTATTATTATTAGGTTATTATTATTATTATTAGGCTATTATTATTATTATTATTATTATTATATATTGACCAAGCGTATTTACCCCATCGCCAGCTCTGCTAATGGTCAGCTACCGGGACTTTTCCATGCCTAGCCAATAAGTCTAGAGTTGTTTACTATTTTTTTTACTATACATGAATTATCATGATGCACCGAAATTACTGAAATTATATTGTTAGACCAGCTGAAATAGCCTATATTGTTAGACCAAAAATATCTTATCGATTAATTAAGTAATAAAGACATGTAATAAAATAAATTTATAAAAAATTTAAAAAAAATTAAAAAATAAAAAAAGGAAAGAAAGACGTCTATTGCTTCAGCCTTATTCAAAGGCCGCGGAAACATGGCTTCGTACGCACTTCAATCCATTCCACACCCGACGTTCTTGGTTTTCTTCCCATTTATTAAATATAGGCAATTGGTTGATGAAACATTGATTGAAATTAAGATACAATTTCTACAAAACGAAATTCACTTTAAAGAAAGACTTACTATAAAACAAAACTTAATGAAGTGGTCAAACTCAAGTCTGACCCGCTGCATGTCTCCCAACATTGCGCATCCGTCATGCTATTCAATTATCATAATCATCGAGATGAAATTAAATAATAATAATAATAATAATAGACTATAGCCCACTATAAATATTAAACTCAATTTGCTACATTTTATCCCTCTGGCCGACGAACACGCCGGCGCTTTCTGATGGATTTTTTCCTCATGACAGCTGAAACAACTGAAAACAGGCCTTCCCTCATTTTTGGCGATATCCTATCCACAAGTTTCCGCGGGGCGCTACTGTAAAAAAGAACGTGGGTACAACTTCCGGTGAGGCAGCGGAAGTAGCATACCAGTGGTATTTTGCGTGCTAATTAGCGAAGAGGCTAAGGCCCAATACCAATTCTATTTTATACCCTTCCTCTTCCCCTTCCCCCTACGCCTACCCCTTCCCCTTGCCCCTTGAAACTGAGTGTCAAGGGGTAGGGCTGAAAATATACCCCTAAGAAATGGACCACCACTACTAGACCGTTACACGTCATCATAAGTCGTCGCTAGCTCCTACGTCCTAGATGCGCCGATGTTTATCACACACTTCTAAAGGCCAATTCACACCGCACCGACAGCAGCCAACAAACTCGTCTGTTGGAGTTTATTGGATCGGTGTGATACCCCTGTTGGCGTCTGTTGGAGTCGGTTTTCACCCGACTGAACATGTTTAATCGGCGCTTGTCGGGTCGTGGAATGTCTGTGCGGTGTGAACAGTTTTCCAACAAACGGCAACAAACTCTGACGTAATCTGACCTGGCCACTAACCGTTGCCATGACGATGAGGCAAGTCCCCTGCAAAGACAGCTGTTTGATCGCGCCCGCGCCTCACACACACACAACAAAGCAGTGGAAACCTGACATCGCAGCTTGTTCATTATAAAAAATAAAATACTGTAAAAAAATAAATAAAATATAATATAAAAAAGGTACAATAGTCCATAGTGCAATCCGTGCCATTCAGCAAGAGCAGCTGCTCCACTTAACCGAAAGAGAGAGGTAACGTTAACCACTATGAGAGCAACGCAGGTTTACCTTCAGTTTCGTTTTTAATAATTCGTTTTGGCTTGTTTAGCTACATGGTTGTATATGCCTATGGGTCTCATTAATAAAAAGGCTCGCGCTTAAAAAAAATGTTTGTTGGTGCGGTGTGAATTGGCCTTTTAAGATGCCATCGATAGTGATCTCGGTTGCTTGGGCGACAGCTATTTTTTTGCATTTGTCTTCAGTTCTTCGCATAAGACAAAGGAGACGAACCTGCGTGTTTCCTCAGGAGTCCCTGGTTGATACAGAACATACAATACTGATGAATAAGCACGCAAACTGAATGCACTTTTTGTTTATATCATGAAACGTACACGTATTTATGGACGTAACCACAACAAAACAATACATTAATCAGGCATGTGGCAAAAAGACAAGTTAGCTGCCACCGGATTTGAATTTATGTTGTCAAATCAACGCGGGTTTCAATAAAATATAAAAAAATATGTTGTGGAACTATCATAAAGTGAAAAACATTAGTGAACTGTTTTGATAGCGATTTTTACAAATCTTTTTTCGGAGAACATAACCGTATACATGAACACAAGATTAAAGGCAACATAAAACAAGTGATTATTTATTACTAAAACACTGTTTACCGTAAAAAAATACTTATATTTATGGGTCTCTCTGCTCGCTCGGGTCCATGCATATGCGAGAAAAGACTCCGGTTTGAGTGTGTTTATATGCTGCTGTTGGTTAATGAAGTTTTGATGGATGAACTTGCTGTTCAATGCCAACAGTGATGACACTTTTCAGTTTTATGAACGTCGCCATCTTTAATATTACGTTGGTCACTGTCCTTATGGATGCTAGAGAATACGGACTTGACTCTCGTTGCACATTCATACAGTCAGTCTTCCAGATGTTACTGTAAATTGCTGTGTGAACGGGACATTTCGAGACTCACACCTGTAAGTAAATGCGATTTTCAATCCCCAAAACGGACAGTGTGAACATGGCCTTATACTTGAATCATCGACACTTATTGAGTTAAAGAGTTTGAGAACTACTGTGCCTCCCAGGTGAAGCTCATTAACACTCGCGCCACCGGCCTCGCGCCGTTCCCTCACGGCTCTCGCCCGCCCTGGTTGCCACATACTGTTTTTGTGACAGAAAGTGAGATCTTTCTTTCTTTCTTTCTTTAGATTTATGGCTGTAAAATCGAGAACATGGAGAAGCCTGTTTTCACCAATTTTACATTGTTGGACGTTGTTAAAAATCATCGTGTGGTGGTGAGGGCACTTTTGAATGTAGTTTTGTTTTATCTCATTAGTTTTCCACAATTTATTAATAGTATATGTTAAACATACATCAATGAAACTCTGTCTCTCTCTCTCTCTCTCTCTATATATATATATATATATATGTGTGTGTGTGTGTCAGAACTGCTCTGTGGCGGTGTGTGCCGTGTTCAGCTGTGACGTCAATCTCATAAAGAATGAAAGGAAACTCTATTATATATCTGGCAATATGAGCTCTGGATGGATTGAGCAGGTATCTGACTTTTAAAGCTAATTCAAATTGCAGAACATTCATAATTGTTTGATTATTTCTTATTGTCATAATCTCTGTCTCTCTTAGACTGGACTCAGAGCTGCTGTGTTTGAGTTGATCAGTTCAGTGTCTCTGGATTATGACAAGAGCAAATATATTTTCTTTTCCTCTGATTCTCAAGGCACTGCACCGTCTCTCCAGGTGATTCAGTGATCGTTCATGTCAAGTCTAATAACTGTAAAAATAACTCTCAAAACACTGCTCTGTTTGAAAGAATCTATAACTGCAGTCTACTGTTTTTATAGCTTATGATTTGTTCATTTGATCTGTATTTTATTCTTATTTTTGCACACCACATATTTTTTCTCTTTTTGTTTCTTGCAAATATATTGACCATTGCACTTACAATGTTTTTCACACGTATATTTCCTGTGCATATGTGTTAGTGTGTGTTGCTTTGTACACGTGTGTTTTTATAGTAAGGAAGTCACTGTCATTTTGTTTATTAAAGAAATGCCACAGAGACAAAAGTACTTACACTACCATTTCAAAGTCAGGGGTCTGTAAGAATTTGTCTTTTTATGTTTTCAAAAAGTCTCTTATGCTCACCTAGACTGCATTTATTTGACCAAAAATACAGTAAACACTGTAGTGTGAAATATTACAATTTAAAATAACTGTTTTATACTTGAATATACTTTAAAATATAATTTAATTCATGTGATCAAAGCTGAATTTTCAGCATTTTTTAGCCTGGTATTTATCAATTATTTAACCCAAATTATAATGTATCAATTGTTAGGCCTAGAACATCTGTAAGGGGGGAAGGAGGAGGACTTCCTATTACAATGAGATCACTTCTGACTGCACTAAAAATTCACTTGCTCACATTTTCCCACTTTGTAGATTAACACTCAAGTTGAGGTGTATGAGGAGCCGAACCTGACCAAAGAGATCATTGGAGGAGTGATAGGAGGACTGCTGCTACTGGCTCTCATCACAGCGGCCCTCTATAAGGTATATCGCCTTCATAAAATCAGTTTCAGTCCCTCACACATTCACCTGTCTATACAATCTATATTTTTTAATGCTTACAGCATATTACTGTATATTTTCTCTTTACAAGGCTGGGTTCTTCAAAAGCCAGTACAAGCAGATGCTGCAGGAGGCGCAGGGGGATGAAGGAGGAGAGCCAAACATGACACAATAATGTGCATTCAAACAGTTATAAGATATACTTGTACTGACCACTGTTTTGTGGTCTTGAGAATGTAACATTAATATATTTAACACCTCATTGTAGCAAAATATTTCAGACTGATTTAGAACAATTTATTAGAATGATAATGGGACAATTTTGAAGCTACTTAAGATTACTACTCATCATCTTATCAGTGAGCACATCAAGTTACCACAATGAAAGTATTTATAGCATTACAAATTGTTGACTTCCTCCTTTGTTTGGAAACTGATAATAACTGAGTATGAACTGTAGCAGAAATATTAGAGGATCTTTTTCTCACACACAGATTGTTTTTGAGATGTTTTCTATGGAAGCTTGTTTCCAAAAAAAAATAAATAAAAAAAAATACAAAAGGTAATTGCGACTTTTTATCTCACAATTCTGATTTTAGTAACCGTTTTCTTAGAATTGTGAGACGTAAAGTCCAGTTCTAAAGAAAAATGTAATTGCATTGTTTGTTTGTTTTTTTTCCTATCACGTTTCTTCAGATTTTCATAATAGGGATGTGCACTGGGTGTATTTTGAAGATGTTTATGCTTTATATAAAGATATTGTTTAATTTGCCTTTTTTTTTTTTTTTTTTTTTTGCAATATTGGTATATTTCAAAATGGCACTTGTTGGTAATGAAATTAAAATAAATTTAAATAAAATAATTTTGGCATTATCCATTACACTTACTCTCAATCTTTTGGAAATTTGGAATAGATGAGCACTTAATGCAAAGTCCCATATTTCCCGATATTTTATAACCTAAACCTAAATCAACACCATGAACAATATAAAAGTCAAAATAGAAGTAAGGAACACCGTTTCCGGGTCCAAGCCTCGACTCATTTCACTTGAGAATGCCATCGACGGCCATTAATGAGCGCTATTTATTAATTTTAAACATCAATCATTTTAAAAAGTTAAACATTTTAAATACTTAGTCTACACAACAGTCTCCGTTCTCACAGCGTCACAGACATTAATATTTTAACGATTTATAGAAGATGAATCATTGTCTGGCCATCTGGAATTTTGATATGGAGATAAAGGTTATGATTATAATTGTTGTAGTATTACATCACATCGTGTGTGTATATTAGCACCATTTGTTGTTTTCTTGTGGTATGAGATAGAGCGTTATAGGACCCGGAAGCGCTGCCGTGTGACGTCAGACTTAACAACCGAATTGTTACAGTTTACTTGGTAACAGAATAAATAAATCACTTAGAAGTTTAAAAAAAATTATCAAAAAAAAAGTTCCTTAAGTTAAAATGTTGTTCAAGATGTGAAGAGCATGCAAAAATGTGTCCTATGGGTGTAAATGGCTCCTGTTGCCATGTAGATGATAAAAGGAGCTTAATAATCTTTGTGCTTCACTATATAGTTACAACCTACTTCAGAAGAATTTCAACAGGATATCAACATTTGTAAAAAGGCGCGGAAGTGCCTAGTCGACCAAAACACATCTTAATGCCAAGTGTAAACAGGGCCATAGATCTTTAAAGATTAAACAGGCCATGAATAAGACATTGTGATGCAACACGCAACATTTTCCCTTTCACTTTCTCACTTTCACCAACACTTTTTTTTTACCTTCAAAATAACATCGTCATGCTGCTGTTCAGAAAGACAAATGTTCCAGTTTATTATCGCTCTAGACAGAGTGATAGTCTACTCAATTACTCACGACACACAGAGGCAGAGGGACCAAACAGCGAAGCTTTATTTCCACCAAAGATTTCCACCCACCACCGTTTTTAACAGTTTTGTAATGTTCACAAATATTTCTTGACTCCTACAATATTTTGTTGAATGAATATATGAACATGCAGTATATAAAAAGAAAGAAGAGCCTTTGCTTTGGGAAAAAACAAAACAAAAAAGTTTTTTTTCTAACTTCATGTACATGTAAAACAAAGATTGATTGACGTTAGTTCGAGTTCATCAACATCCCCCAAAAGCTTCACAGTCCTATAGCTCGTCCTGGTTCAACATTTTAATCAATATGGTTAGACAGTTTTGATTTATATGCTGTTTAATGCTGATGCTCACATTATTTTTCAAATGCATCTGCTTATTTGTGAGATCGCTTTTTTCTGCTTCTTCTTTTTGGTATGGAGATACTGCACTCTTTCAGGAGATGCGTACTAGTGCACCCTACTGTATAGACCTTATGTAGCATCGCCCCTTTTCAGCATTGCTTTTGTTGTCTTTTGACTTCTGGTCATTTCCACAGCGATCTTACACATTTATGAATGAACTGCTCGTTTTAAAGTCTACTGACATTTGTTAAGACATCTGCTTTAAACATTACAGTGCTCATGATAACTTTCATTAACTCTTCAACAAGTAAATCCACTTAATTATTCTTAATTAATTATTATTATAATTAACTCACATTGCCTAATTATTCTTTGACAGCATGCCATAGAAATGTATAGAGCTACCGCAAAACGGAAGTTCAAAGAAAATTTTATAAAGATGGTTTCTTTCTTGTTTCTCTGGTGCATAAGGTCTACAACAGTGAAAACACGAAAGCTGAAAAAAAAACTAGTCTCATAAAAGACAATAACTCAATAGCAGGGTAAAAAATTAAAGGCAAATACATACAAGCTAATTTGTAGCTTATGTTTCATTCCAAAGAGACAAAGACTTATTTTTATTTTCATTGTGATTTATCATACCTGTTATAGTATTATTTATGTTTAATTAAAAAAAAAAAAAAAAAAAATCAACATGTTTCCAAGTCCTCATGTCCAAAAGAAATGTAAAAAGAATGCACAAACTGAAAACTAAAAATAATTTTGAAAACTAAATAATTTTGTTATTTTTTTTTTTTTTTTTTTTTTCAAAAGAGAAATACTGACATGGATGTTTATGGTCACCTTAAATTCTAAAGGGAGAGATGCATCCCAATTCGCGTACTTGTGCACTATTCTATGACGTTTTTAAGTACTGTATAAGTAGTGCAAGTAGTGCGTTCACACTGAAAATTACAAAAACAAAAAGTACACTTTAAATACCCAGATGATTCACAATCATCATAATAATGGAAAAAATGAAGTGTGAAATGTTGGACACTTCATGCACTCAACTGTCGCAGCTTTAATTACGTAGCAGAGGGGGAGAGGGTATCAGACTCCGATGTTTAATGACAAAATAACCTTATACAATTCACGCACTACATAGTGCATAAGTACATAGTGTATAGTGCGTCATTTGGAATGCAACTATGGACTTTTGTTTGTCTTTAGAATTTTTTTGTGTGCTGTATTAGGTTACTGTGTAATTTCTGTTGCAAAAGGCAGCAATAAATAAACTTTAAAGAGTGTTTATGTGAATTTATACATTAGCAGTGTTTTGAAATTAATGATGCATAATAATCATGATAATCGTGTAACCGTGATTATTGCTCAGACTATAATCGTACCAACAAAATCTATAATTGTTGCATCCCTAACCCTACAGTCTTGTGGACTTAATGGACCACAAGTGCGCATAATGTGTACCATTTGGGATGGGGCTGTCACGTTTCTGCCCACTGCTGCTTCTTTCCACTCCCCACCAGAGGTCTCCATTTCAACATTAGGACTTTTTCATTGCACACACGCAGTCACTTCACTCTGGACTACATTTCCCACAATCCCTCAGCCAGGCACTGATCACACACACCTGTTTCCCATCAGGTTCCCTTTATAAGCTGCACTCCTTCACACGCCCTTGCCCTTGCCCTTGCCCTTGCCCTTGCCCTTGCCCTTGCCCTTGCCCTTGCCCTTGCCCTTGCCCTTGCCCTTGCCCGTGTTTTGATCCTGGACTGTTTCCTTGTTTGATGCCTGCCTTGACCATAGCCTGTGTTTGGATTACTCTTTTGCCTTGCCTTTCCTGTATCTGTTTGCTGGTGATTGACCTACTGGCTGTTCGACTATGCTCTCCTGTAATTAAAGCTTGCATGTGGATCTCCAACTCCATTGCCCTATCTCGTATGTTACAGAATACTCAGCCACACCAAGATTCAGTGGATTTTATGAGCATTTCCAGCCACAACATGGATCCAGCAGTATGTCTTGTCTGCCTATGTCAATGTAATTGTATCCTCGAGGACCACATCCAAAACTTGGATACACTCTCCTGTAAATAAAGCCTGCATGTGGATCTCCATCTCCATTGCCCCGTCTTGTACGTTACAGGGGCCCTCCATTCTCAAATTTATGCAAATAAGGTGCTGAAAATGCAGCGTAGCAGCAAATAGCCACAGGTTTAGATAATGAAGTCTGATTGTGTAGGTGTTTCTTTTGGATTATGTGTATTTTATTATTTACACATTGGACTCATTGCAGTTATGTATGTTAAATATTGCAGTTTTTGGCGTTTGTGAAAAGCCTGGCTTACAAAAGTTTATTAATATGGCACTTGGCATCTTTCCAACAGAGTGTGTGTGTGTGTGTGTGTATTAGCCATGTGCTGAGAGGAAAAAAACAAAAAAACAAACAGGTTAAACAGACTAGCTACAGACACTCATCATCAGCTTCAGTTAAAAATTCCTCATTTATTTGCACATGATACACATGGCAGTCCTTTGTGCTTATTTACAAACAGAGGATAAAAATCCATAACCATATGCCACACAGCAAATATCTCTTCTAAATACTTTTTCTTGGACCGCTCTATTGACATCTGGTTATTGACTGAGTTTGTAAACAACAATGTGTTGTTGTTGTTATTATTATTTATTTAATTCAGTATATAAACATGCATTCTGTGTATTTAACAAATTATTTTCTAATGCTTCATCTTTCATATGCACTCATTTCCTCCTTTTTTTCCCCCCCAAATAGTTGATCCTCTTTAGTAAGATGCTTCCACCCCTTTTTACATGATTGTACCACCTCCAGGTCTCATCTCCACATTCATTTATTGGCTTGGCTGTGTCACCTCATTCATCCTCCATATCTGCATTTGACAGGTTACAATGGACAACTTCTGTATCAGATTATGCATCTTTTGTGGTAAGATATAAATTAATATTCTTCTCTCTTTTATTACCTATTTGTTATTTTGTACACACCGTCATTACCTCAATAGCTGTTTATTTCCTCTCTGTTAGCCTTCTTGTGTTGCAAGTCTTAAGCCTTTTTTCCCCCATTCTTGCACAACTGTGAGTGGGAACAAGATATTTTAAATTGAACTAGTTACATGATCTAGCCAGGTAAAAGCTTCTTACATTCTCTTTATACTCTTTATATTTGTTAACTAAAGCTGTGAAAAATGCATTGCAATAATCATGTTGTACATGAATGATGAATGATTGAAAGAAATAATTCCTATGACAGTTGTTTAAAGATTTTACAGTTTTGTTTTACTCTAGATTTAGAGTTACTCAACATTCAGAAACACTGTTGATCATAAGACATTAGACATATTGAATTTTAGACAGCCTCATGACACCTTGACAATCTTTCAAATGTTATAGCATATGCTCTACTGTGAACAGACATATGACACGTAACATATGACATTTTTAGGCAAGAACAAACATCAATAAGTGTGAACTAATTATTATTATTATGTTTTATTTATTTAGCACCTTTCAAGAACCCAAGGACACTTTACTTGAAGTTGCTAGATAACATAAATACAAGTATACAGTCAGCATACAACACGTGATCACCCAGATGGAACAGACAAAGTTCATCTATATTAAACTTACAAAAACAAGCATGGAGCTGGAATGTTGAGACAATCGATTAACAAAACATAATGTGAATAAGTGAGTTTTGAGAGCAGTTTTAAAGGTCTGAAGAGAAGAGACATGACAAAGGTCTTGTGATAGTTTGTTCCAGAGCTTAGAAGCTGATATGCTGAAAGCCCTACCACTCACACTAGATAGATGGAACTTGGGTACTGCAAACAAGTTTTCAGAGCTCTATCTTGGTTTCCTTTTCAATTAGATTGAGGAAACCAAACGTTTTTTTTTTCTCTTTTTTTTTCCCTTAATGGTTAGTGTAGTAAAGATAACGTTCTTGAGTGTAGGAAGGGAGGGGACAGGGTCGGCGTTCAACTGCTGACTGAGCTTTATTTCAATAATCACAAACGTCCAACAAAAACTGTGCCACGCACACCAGCAAAACAAAATAATCCACAATGGGCTTCACTCCAGCAGTGTTGTCGTGCACCAGCGGCACAGTCAGCAGTTCCCCTCTCTCTCACGACTCCTGCTTCTCGCGCCGTTTTAACCTGTCTCCGCGCCAATTACTGAAATGAGAAACAGGTGTTCGTGATTTACATTTAACCCGCTCACTCACCAAAGATCTCCCGATGCTTTCTCCCGCTGCAGACCTCGCTGAACCATGCCCCCCTCGCCACAGTTAGTTACAAAACATCTTTGTTATCTTATTACGATAATTGCCTTTATTGGTGCTACACAGTGAAATCACCAGCAGCTGCTGAACTGGGGTCTGTTACTATATAATGTATTTTAGCATGGCTGCAATGTTGTACCAATCAACAAACAGGAATGGAAATATCAATTTTACATTTCAATTGTCAAATTACAGTTTCTAGTTACTAATTCTTTTTCACTTCTGAACACTTTAGTTTCTCAGTCGGTGATGGCTTTTAACATTGATCCTGTTACCTGGAAAACATTCACTGCACCTTCTCCGGGTCAAAATTTTGCCTTTGGCTATAAGGTGATACAGAAAGATGAATCAAGGTGAGAGCAACATAACCACTGATAATGGGGGGAGAAAAAAAAAACATTACCACTATCCGTACTCACCACACTGCCATCAACTGTCCAAAGCAACTACATTGACATAGAAAAACCCTGATTATAGATTTTGTGCTCCATTGTCCATGTTGAATTATACTAGTTATCGAAATGTTTAGTTTGTGATTTCTGAATCATCATTGTCGAATTGTCTCTTTGAATGCAGCACCCCATGTTGACAAACATTGAACTTACAGATTTACAGTAATTTTAGACAGCCTCATAAAGTAAAAACATTCACAATCTTTCTAATGTTATAGAGTATGTAATATTGTGACCAGACATATGATACGTATGAAGATGCAAAATGTCCTTTTAAGGCAATAGCAAACTTGTGTGAACCTTTTGGTCTAATTCTGTCATATGAGCTTTCTGCTTTCACACATTCCCCACGTTCAAACATGCATCTACGAGAAGAGAACTGCAAAAAATAACTTATGCACGTGACAGCATTTTGCAATTTTAATATATTTATAATGAAAAACAATTACACTTAAGAGGAAACCAATCTAAAGCTGTTACTTGGGCACAATGACTATATTCACATTGTAACATGGCCTTGTCCCACCCGCATACAATGGTTCCAACACCCATGGGTTCTCTTGAAATGAATAGTATCAAAAAAGTTTTCTTTTTTTTTTTCTTTTTTTTTTACCTTAATGCATTTTTAAATCTTGCTGTCAGGTTGAAAGAGCTGGGAGAATTAGGAAGTAAGCATTTTTTTTTTATCCCTGGATATAGCTAGTCCAGGAAGATTTGTCTGTAGGGGGACTGTTTAAACACACAGCTACCTGACAAATATAAATAGTTCTCCCTCTGCGTGAGGAAGATCCGTTTAGATCCGCTCTGACGGACAACAAAAAACTCCCTGAAATTTCCTAACGAATCACTGTTTTTACTGTTATTTCCATTTCTTATGCATTCCATTTTAATTATGTATTTGGTTCTTCTTTATGTAAAACACTTTGAATTACCATTGTGTATGAAATGTGCTATACACAAATAAAATTGCCTTGCCTTACTCTCCAGCTATGTGGCTTCTCTGACTTCCTCATAGATCTGAAACAAGTCGACCACAAGCTGATCTTTCCTGTTTGAAAAAAAAGAAAGAAAAAAAAAAACCCTGCAAAATTAGTCACATTAACAGTTCTAAAGAATCATACATATGGTATTAACTTAATAACATTAGTGAACCAGAAGATTGAAAAAAAGTTTAATAGATAGAAAACTGAAAGTATAAAAAAAAACTTGCATGCTCTCAGGCCATTATAAATTCTCATTCAAACCATAGATAGTAGCCTACCTGATAAGTACAAGTAAATATGCTGGAAATCCACGCTTATTCAAGGATGTGCATTTGTTTCATGTAGCCTACGGAGAAGGCACGGGCACCTGCAGGATTTCAACTGAATGTTTTTTTAAATCTGAAAACTCAAAGCAATGAAATACATGTCAAACATCCATTTGGTGCATGTTCACAGAAGAAAATGGCTGCTTGTTCTCTTGATACTGTCTGTTTTACTGAGAAATCACTCCAGGTGATTCAGTGAGAGAGCAGTCCAAACAAATGCAAGTGGATTCAGACCGTTTTGCAAAGGTGTTTTACCAATTCATAATTTAAAACACAATATAAGCGTCAGAAAATACATGAGCAGTTCAGTTGCACAGCTGTTAAACTGAATACACGAAGCGAAGCAAGCTTTTTTTCTTCAATATCCACAACACAAACAACAAATTGCTCATCACTATAGTAACAGTAGACTCTCTGAGCTGGCGTGAGCGAGTGAAGGCGGGGCTAATTTGCATATTCATTGATCCGTGTATATTAAATGAGGCAAGGGTGTAGAGTTACATTCAAGTTATTTTAAGGCATGAAGACATTTTTTTTTCACTTGATTTTTTTTTTATTTATGTTTTTTATGTCATTTTGGTGATCAAAGATGAGATTTAATGGATAAAAAAATTGACTGCAGGGTGTCATGTCTACTGTATGTCAAACCTGTTTTGGATTATAGATAAAATATAGATAAAACCACAGTGTTCCACTGACTCAGGGTGTGTAGATCCGCAAATAGCTGGAGATTTATTTCAAAAGAACAGAATGATCTGCACTCCTTTTAAGCAATGCAACATAGCCTACATAACAGATGTTTTGGATATTTGCCTTCAGTAAATCATTTAATATAACTCCTACACAATGATTAGAGTAAGATACAATACCAGGACAACATAATTTGAAATGAATAAATTAAGTACAAACCCTATTCCAAAAAAGTTGGGACACTGTACAAATTATTTTATTCACAATAGAATATAGATAACATATCAAATGTTGAAAGTGAGACATTTTGAAATGTCATGCCAAATATTGGCTCATTTTGGATTTCATGAGAGCTACACATTCCAAAAAAGTTGGGACAGGTATCAATAAGAGGCCGGAAAAGTTAAATGTGCATATAAGGAACAGCTGGAGGACCAATTTGCAACTTATTAGGTCAATTGGCAACATGATTGGGTATAAAAAGAGCCTCTCAGAGTGGCAGTGTCTCTCAGAAGTCAAGATGGGCAGAGGATCACCAATTCCCCCAATGCTGCGGCGAAAAATAGTGGAGCAATCTCAGAAAGGAGTTTCTCAGAAAAAAATTGCAAAGAGTTTGAAGTTATCATCATCTACAGTGCATAATATCATCCAAAGATTCAGAGAATCTGGAACAATCTCTGTGCGTAAGGGTCGAGGCCGGAAAACCATACTGGATGCCCGTGATCTTCAGGCCCTTAGACGGCACTGCATCACATACAGGAATGCTACTGTAATGGAAATCACAACATGGGCTCAGGAATACTTCCAGAAAACATTGTCAGTGAACACAATCCACCGTGCCATTCGCCGTTGCCGGCTAAAACTTTATAGGTCACAAAAGAAGCCGTATCTAAACATGATCCAGAAGCACAGGTGTTTTCTCTGGGCCAAGGCTCATTTAAAATGGACTGTGGCAAAGTGGAAAACTGTTCTGTGGTCAGACGAATCAAAATTTGAAGTTCTTCTTAGAAAACTGGGACGCCATGTCATCCGGACTAAAAAGGACAAGGACAACCCAAGTTTTTATCAGCGCTCAGTTCAGAGGCCTGCATCTCTGATGGTATGGGGTTGCATGAGTGCATGTGGCATGGGCAGCTTACACATCTGGAAAGGCACCATCAATGCTGAAAGGTATATCCAAGTTCTAGAACAACATATGCTCCCATCCAGACGTCGTCTCTTTTAGGAAAGACCTTACATTTTCCAACATGACAATGCCAGACCACATACTGCATCATTTGGCGCATCATAAAGAGGAAGATGCGACAAAGAAGACCTAAGACAGTCGAGCAACTAGAAGCCTGTATTAGACAAGAATGGGACAACATTCCTATTCCTAAACTTGAGCAACTTGTCTCCTCAGTCACCAGACGTTTGCAGACTGTTATAAAAAGAGGGGATGCCACACAGTGGTAAACATGGCCTTGTCCCAAATTTTTTGAGATGTGTTGATGCCATGAAATTTAAAATCAACTTTTTCTCCCTTAAAATGATACATTTTCTCAGTTTAAACATTTGATGTGTCATCTATGTTGTGTTCTGAATAAAATATTGAAATTTGAAATTATCCACATCTTTGCATTCTGTTTTTATTCACAATTTGTACAGCGTCCCAACTTTTTTGGAATCAGTTTTGTATACAAATGACAGATCAGATAATGATTTATAAATATATGGTTAAAGGAAACAGGAGAGTGGTCTCGATGTCGCCTGTGCCACTCTGGTCATCTGCCCGGCCTGCTCCGCCTGCTCTGCCCTGGCTGCGTGCTCTGCCTCAGTCTTCATGCCCTCTTCCACTTTATGGACCTGGCCCTCCATTCTGTCCCTCTGCTCCACCTCCCTCCTGGACTTTTCTAGCCATAATTGTGACCCGCTCTGGTGAAATGAGTCGGAAGTCGCAACGTTCTATTTTAAGATATGGGCCGATAATGTGGAAAAACATTTTAAAAACATTTTTTTAAAAGCTAATTTCAAAGAACAGACTTTCAAAAACAATCTCCCAAAGTTTTGTAGTCCAGATAATTGAGTAAAGGTATTTAAATGGCTATTAAATTTGACATAGTTTTACTAAATTAGCTGGAAATTAACTTCTCAACTCCTCTCGTCGGCGCTCCCATTTGCGTGTCTCTCTTTAAAAGCCAATAAAAATTGAATCCATATAGGTAGCACAAAAATTCTTTTTGCATACAAAACCAGAGACTTTAAACTTTTATATAAAGCCTCCAACATGCTTCTGTTGCATTGTTTTCACCCTCTAATGAGTCTGAGTAATATGCGTTTACAACAAAAAATAGCACAGCTGCTAACTGAATACAAGTATGTAGATTTCACGTGCTCATAACTTCATGACAAATGCACAGATCATAAAAAATGTTGATCACAAAAAAATAAAATCCGTTGATCACAAGATATTACTCACGGAATGATTTAACATACTTGACTAAAAACATGTCTCTCATCTATCCGGGATGCAGTGTGTATCCAATAATCCCGGACCCATCCATGTTCGTTTTCCAACGTGGAATAACACAAAATAGATATCATTGTAAAGCTTAGAATATCATCTTTTTAATGCATCTAATCATTTTCAAAAGCTCCTAACGAGTGCTGAGAAGCACCTCTAAACCGGAGTTCCCTTTCGATACTTCACTCGTACTGCGTATGGGGAAAGGTCTCCCTTTTTCCCCGCTGCTGAAGCCTTTTTCAATAACGCAGTGTAACTGCACCGTCATTGGTTCACTCATAGACAAGTTGTTGAACCAATGGCGGCGCGGCATAGCTGCGCGGCCTATGGCGACAAAGCGCGCGAATATTCCCGCCGAAATGGGCGGGGTATAGGGCTATATAAGCAGGCGTTTCGCCATAGGATTTCAGTGTTTTCTCCTTCAGCGACGACATCTACTTCTCTTCGCTGATCTCCGCCTGAAGCCGAAGAAGCTCGCCGCCTTCTGCTCTCGCCGCCGTCTGAAGAGGCTCCCGCAGCGGACTCGCCTGGACTCGCCGGTGGAAGAAAGCGCCGGCGCCCTCGCGGACTGCAGCTTCTAGCGCCGTCGCCGAGCCGCCGCCTCCCGCTTCCCGCTTCCGGCCGCTTCCTGTGCGTCCCCTGCCGCCATCCGGCGCGCCGCCTGAGAGCTTCATCCGCGGCTTCGCCGCCGCTCTAAAGAGCGATTTCCAGCGGTTTTCACCGCTTTAAGAGCTTCCGCGGCCCTCGCCGCTCTAAAAGAGCCACCCAATTGCCGTTTTCACGGCAGCGGCGTCTCACGATGCCCCGCCACTCATGTGGTACTTGCAGGGCCCCCCTGCACGACGACGATGGACACAGCGAGTGTGTCGCTTGCCTGGGCAAGCCCCACGCAGACGGCGCGCTCGCTGGAGACTCATGCCCGCACTGCGAGTGTGAGTCTCGCTTCCCTGCGCTCGCGGGTCGCCTTCTTCACTGAGGGCGATCTCGCCGCTCGCGCCCTCCCGTCTCCTTCCTCCCGCGGTCCGGCGAGGAAAAGACAGCGGGGTAGAGCGACTCAGCGCCAGGAGTTGAGCGAGCTCACGCCGGCCCAGCCCCGCGTGCCTCGCCCTCTCCTCCCAGGGAACTCTCTCCAGTTCTGTTCTCTCGCCCTGAGCAGCGTCCCTCCGCAGAAGCGAGTGACCTCGTCTCATTCGGGGGAACAGACGACGAACAAGACGACTCCATGTCTCTTGCGGCTTCCGAAGCGGAAGGATGGGCTGGCGAGCCGGAAGACCCCGCTCCACCGCCTCCCTTGGAACCCATCGAGCATGGCCAGGGCATGGATGCCGAGCTCTTCCGCATCCTGTCTAGAGCCGTTGAAGAGCTGGACCTCGAGTGGGCCCCTCCAGAGGAGCCGTCTCGCAGCCGCCTGGACGAATGGTTTCTGCCAGGCCGCCGCCAAGCACCTCGCCAGCGTTCAGCGCCCTTCTTTCCTGAGGTCCACGAAGAGCTGACGAAGTCGTGGCGCGCTCCTTACTCTGCCCGCCTCCACACTACGCACCGCTCCGCCCTCACCGCCGTCGACGGCGCCGAGGAGAAGGGATACGAGCGCTTGCCACCCCTAGATGAAGCGGTGGCTGCTCACCTCTGTCCTCCCGCGGCTGTGGGTTGGAAGACGAAGGGCCCTTCCTTCCAAGCCCTGTCGGACCACCTCTACTCTGGCTGGACGGGCTTACACCTCGGCGGGCCAAGCTGCCTCTGCGCTCCACACCATGGCCATATTTCAAGCATTCCAGGCCAAACTCCTCCGCTCTCTGGATGAGTCTGGAATCGACGCGCCAGCCTTCAAAGATCTCCGCAGCGCCACGGATCTTGCCCTGCGAGCTACGAAGGCTACGGCCCAGGCCATCGGTCGTTCCATGGCCAGCCTGGTCGTGTTGGAGCGCCACCTGTGGCTCAACCTAACGGAGATCAAAGACCTAGACAAGACGGCCTTCTTAGACGCCCCGGTCTCGCCTTCTGGCCTGCAGTGGATGGCTTCACTGAGCGCTTTACTGCCGCGCAGAAATCGTCTCAGGCTATGAGGCATTTCTTGCCTAAGCGCTCCAGCTCCGCTTCTGCGTCTAGCCGCCCCAGGACTGCGCCGGCTCAGCAGAACAAACCAGCCCCACCTGCAACACAGGCAGCGCCGCCCCAGGAGCATCGCCAGCGCTCGCGCCCTGCGAAGCGCCCTCCCTTCCCGAGCGCCAGGGACCCCGGCCCAGGATTGTGCTGGACCCGGTGCCTCCGAAGTCGTCCTGATTCGTCGGACAGGAAGAGGATGGGGGACCGTCCCGTTACGACCGGACCACCCCAAAAGCTCCCACGGGTAATTTCCCCTCCGCCTCGTTTATTTCCGGGCGTGGGAAACATACTCCAAGTGACAGCTGGGCCCACACCTGTTGCGCCCACTCCAAACGCCGTTTTCACGGCGGACAAATTTTTACCTCATCACAAAAAGAGCAAATTTCCTCTTCCACCCCTCGCGGTGTACGACCCTCTCAACGGCGGTCTGTCACCCAACATTATTCAACCCCTAGCCACTCGGGCCGAGGCCTGGCAGGCCATCCCCGATGTGTCAGAATGGGTCATGGGGATCGTAAACCAGGGCTACTCGCTCCAGTTTGCACGACGGCCCCAGCCGCTTCGCCGGGGTGCTTCAAACATCGGTCAATCCGGACGACGCTCATGTCCTCCGGGCCGAAGTCATGTCGTTGCTGGAAAAAGGAGCTGTGGAAATGGTTCCTCCGTCAGAGAGCGAGACAGGCTTTTACAGCCGCTACTTTCTGGTCCCCAAAAAGGATGGCGGTCTCAGACCCATCCTAGACCTCAGGCTTTTGAATCACTCCCTCATGAGACGGAAGTTCAAAATGCTGACGCTGAAGCAGATCCTCGCGCACATTTGCCCCGAGGACTGGTTCTGCTCGCTGGACCTGAAGGATGCGTATTTTCACATCCAGATAGCCCCCGTCACAGACGATTCTTGAGATTCGCATACGAAGGGGTGGCATACCAATATACGGTCCTGCCCTTCGGGCTGTCTCTGGCTCCCCGCACTTTCACCAAGTGCATGGACGCGGCGCTTTCCCCTCTGAGACAGATGGGAATCCGGGTTCTGAATTACCTCGACGACTGGCTCATCTTAGCCCGTTCGCGAGACGAGCTGGAACGCCACAGATCCGTGCTCCTCAGCCATCTACAATGCCTGGGTCTCAGGGTCAACTTAGCCAAGAGCTCGCTATGCCCCACTCAACGAATTTCGTTTCTGGGAGCAGTTTTCGACTCGGTCCGTATGACGGCAGTAGTCTCGCCAGAGCGCGCCCTGGCAATTCAGCAGCTCACGGCATCTGTCACGAACAAAGCCTATCTCCCTCTGAAGTTTTTCCAGAGGCTGCTAGGGCTGATGGCTTCCGCCTCCCGGTGCTGCAGCTAGGCCTTCTTCGGATGCGGCCTCTTCAGTACTGGTTGAAGTTCCGGGTTCCTCCCAGCGCATGGCGGCACGGCCGCCTATGTCTCAAGGTCAATCGGGCCTGTCTTCTAGCCCTGAAACCTTGGATGGATCCAGTATGGTTCCAACGCGGAGTCCCCTTACAGGCGGTCTCACGGAGGACGGTGCTCTCAACAGACGCCTCCAACTTGGGCTGGGGCGCTGTGTGCGAGGGCAGACCGGCCTTCGGCTCGTGGAGCCACGAGGAAAGCCATCTACACATCAACTGTCTAGAGATGCTAGCAGTGATGAAAGCCCTTCAGTTCTTTCAGGCTTACTTGACGGGACGTCATGTTCTAGTTCGGTCAGACAGTATGACGGTGGTGTCATACCTGAACCACCAAGGCGGTCTTTCGTCCAGCCGCTTATGCGCTCTGGCGAAACGACTGCTGGAATGGGCTCTTCCGAGGCTTCAGTCGCTCAGAGCGACTCATGTTCCTGGCAGGAACAATCTGGGTGCGGACATGTTGTCACGGAGCAACATCCCCTCCGACGAGTGGATGCTCCACCCCCAAGTGGTCCTCACGATCTGGGAGTTCTTCGGGAAGGCAGAGGTAGACCTCTTCGCCTCAGAAGACAACTCTCATTGCCCAACATTTTCTCGAAGGAAGTAGATGCTCTGGCCCACACATGGCCCAGCACGCTCCTTTATGCTTTCCCTCCGATCGCACTGATCCCCCAGGTCATCAGGCGTATCAGAAGAAGACCAGCACAGAGTCCTTCTGGTGCCCCCGCTCTGGAGGAACCAGGTTTGGTCCTCAGAGCTATTCAGGCTCTCTCTAAGAGCCCCGTGGCCGATTCCCCTGAGACGGGACCTCCTCTCTCAGGCAAACAGAACAATCTGGCACCCACAGCCGCAGCTCTGGGCTCTGCACCTCTGGTCCCTCGATGGGAGCCGACTAGCCTCCCCGAGGACGTCCTAAATACCATTTCTCAGGCTAGAGCCCCATCTACGAGGCGCCTCTACGACCAGAAGTGGTCAGTCTTTGTTGATTGGTGTTCAACACGCAACATAGACCCTGTGGAGAGTGACGTATCTTCCATACTGTCTTTCCTCCAAGAACGCTTGGAAATGGGGCGCTCCCCTTCCACGCTTAAGGTTTACGTAGCAGCCATTGCAGCGTTCCACGCTCCTATTGCTGGCCAATCGGTGGGACGAAACGGGCTCGTGATCCGTTTTTGAGAGGTGCTAGGCTTTTGAATCCTCCTCGCCCTCTCACTATTCCCTCCTGGGACCTCTCGTTGGTCCTCAGGGCCTTGAAAGGAGCCCCATTTGAACCAATGGGTTCAGCCGACCTCAGGCCCCTAACACTAAAAACCGCTCTGCTACTAGCACTAGCATCGGTAAAGCGTGTTGGCGATTTGCAGGCCCTCTCTGTGAACCCTGCATGCCTCGAATTCGGGCCTGGTGACTCTAAGGTCGTTCTGAAACCTAGGCATGGCTACGTCCCTAAAGTGCTCTCAACTCCGTTTAGAGCTCAGGTCATCTCGCTCTCTGCTCTTCCTCCCTCGGCGGACGAACCAGAGCTGCAGCTACTCTGCCCAGTCAGGGCATTGAGGACCTACATAGACCGATCACAGTCTTTCAGACTGTCGGATCAGCTCTTTGTTTGTTTTGGCGGCCGCACCAAAGGGTCTCCGGTCTCGAAACAACGCATTTCCCGTTGGATAGTGGATGCTATTAACCTGTGCTACTCCTCACTGGGCACTAATTGCCCCATAGGAGTCAGGGCCCACTCCACTAGAGGAATGGCTTCCTCGTGGGCTTGGTCCAACGGAGTTTCCATCCAAGACATCTGTGAGGCGGCCGGCTGGTCTTCGCCGTCCACAGCTGTCAGGTTCTATCACCTCGATGTCCCGACCTTACAAGCTCGGGTCCTGTCGGTGTGATTAGCGGCTTCCAACAGGTCCCGCTTCACGCCACCATAGGAAGTATCTTCCTTCAGTGTAACCATGGGTTCGGTTAGGCTTTGCCTCCGCTTGTCCTTTTTGCCCCCCTCTGGGTGGCCAAATGCAAGCTATATCGTTCCCAGCCGTGGCACGGCGTGGTTGAATTCGTTCCCCATACGCAGTACGAGTGAAGTATCGAAGGGAACGTGCTCGGTTACTAACGTAACCTCGGTTCCCTGAGATACGGAACGAGTACTGCGTCACTTGCCGTGCCACGAGGCTGCGGCTCAGGGTCGTCGCTTCAGTCGATTGACACTGAAATCCTATGGCGAAACGCCTGCTTATATAGCCCTATACCCCGCCCATTTCGGCGGGAATATTCGCGCGCTTTGTCGCCATAGGCCGCGCAGCTATGCCGCGCCGCCATTGGTTCAACAACTTGTCTATGAGTGAACCAATGACGGTGCAGTTACACTGCGTTATTGAAAAAGGCTTCAGCAGCGGGGAAAAAGGGAGACCTTTCCCCATACGCAGTACTCGTTCCGTATCTCAGGGAACCGAGGTTACGTTAGTAACCGAGTACGTTTACCGCCCGTTGGCGCCACCCGGCTGCGGAAAAAATGAAAAAATATTTTTTTGCTATCACCACGAAATGTGAAATAGATGCAGCTTACATATAGGAGAGTATCATCAAAAAAGAATTTGTTAGCGATCTTATTGTGTTCCTGAGTTATTCCATGTCAAATAAAAAAAGATAAATTATTATAAATATATATATATATATATATATATATATATATATATATATATATATATATATATATATATATATATATATATATATTGTATTTATCAGCTCAGCAAGAAAATGTCCAAATGTAATGTAAATTATATTTTCTTAAAATTTAAAATGTTTTCTATCAAATGAAACCTACCTTTTGACTCTCCATGCTACAGTTTTGGAGTTATGAGTCTTTACTTGTGTGTCGCTCAGAAAAAGAAAAAAAAAAGAAAGAAAAAAAAAACTCTAAAAAAGCCTTCAGGTCTTAAAGGGTTATTCCAAATAAATACTTTAAAATAATTTGAGCTTCAGCCTGGTTTAATAGCATTTATATATAAAAAATGTCTTTGGTCAAATTAAGCTGTAAAATAAATAGTTTATCCCTTTAAATGCAATGGATTTTGAAAGATATCAACAAAAAACGGGCAAAAAACTTTAAAAGCGATTTTCTCAGGTTTTCAATTGGAAAAAGAGGGCAGACGACCATAATTCAAATGGGTATATCTTTAAAACTATTCAAGGTATGATAATGCTAGGATATCATTTTAAAGCTTATTGTCTCATCGTTCCATTGATACCAAAATCTCAAAAGTGCCTGGAAGCTGCTCCTCAGGAGGGGGGCTATGTCACGATCACCTGTAAGAGTGCCCGTAATTGCCACCAGAGGGCACTCAACCCTGGACTTTTGCCACACCATCAAGGACTTCATTTTCCATAGTTCACTGCCTGTTCTTATCATCCATGATTGTTTACTGCAGTCTCATTAGCTCATTACCTCACCCTATATAAGCCTGGTTCACTCTATCATTCTCTGTGTGGTTTTGTAAGCGTCAGCTGCATTTCTGAGCATTCTTGTTTATCTGTGTGCGGGTTCTGACCCTGTTGCCTGTGGATCTATCTCTGTTATCCTGACTTAGTATCTGTTTTGGACTGCTTGTTTGTGTTTGAACCTCTTGCCTGTTTTTTGACTGTGTTTTTGGATTACCCTTCTAATAAACTACTGCGTGTGGATCCTCAATCCTCCAGTCTCAGAGCAGTATCATTACAAGAGGTCTTCATTAAGACCCAGTGGAAGCATATACTTCAACTGATGCATCCAGTATCCATTGTAAAAAAAAAAAATAAATAAAATAAAAATGTTTCTACATGTCCACCTCTTCTTTGCTGCTTTTTAAATTCCTATATGAATTAAAAATATGAAATATTCTATATGAAATAATTTTATATCATGATTACAGTCATGAAAGTGTCTGGCAACTGGTGAACTGACATTTTTCTGATATATGTTTTTTTTCTGTCCCATTAGATTTTAGTTTAGTTTAGTTAATTGATTTATAAAGCACATTTCAAAACAACCGAGGTTGCAACCAAAGTGCTGTACAGAAAAATTAAAACAAAATTAAAACACACAAACACAAAAGAATTAACACACTGGATCAAAACCTTGAGGACCAACTCTACCTATCTGGATTCTTTAATCTGTTTACGACTGTTTGTCTTTGCATACAGTAATTTTATTTATCATCCTTCCCTGTGTATTTAGCTGTTTACAACACTAATCCAATTGTGACTGTAATTATGTATGTATGTATGTATGCATGATACTGGATCTGCACACCCAACCAACCAAATCTTTAAACATGTTCTCTTATTCCCCCTGTCTTTTTTCATAGTCTGCTTGTGAGTGATCCTTTAATACAACTCAATCAAACTCAAAGAGGACAAATATATCACTGTGCTGTGACTGAAGGAAACTGCAAGCCACTGCCCATTCCCGGTACTTAGTTTTTAAATTATGCTTACAAGCATTTAATATAAGATACTAGTTCCCTTTCAGTCGGTCACGTTCGACGTACGTCAGTAGTGACCGACGAATTGGGATATCGCTTAGAGAGCCCTATCATCTTCGTGTAAACTAAAACAAGCCAATGGAATTGGCGTGCGATATTTGCATAATGCGCACCGCCCCCGACAGGTGTATATAAATAGGAAGCAGATGCAATCGCACTCTGTCTTTCGCTTCGGAGCCATTCACTGGTGTCCTGTTTTAGAAGACTCCTTTCTTCGTTTGTTTTATTCTAAAACATTGCCTCAGAAGAGGATTTACAGCGAGCTTTCAGTGCTGGTGAAGAGGGCACGTTCAGCGAGGTCGCGAGTCTCCGAGGAGCTGAGCTATAAGCTCGAAAACTGCTGTTTTCACAGCAACACAAAGAGTGTGTGCGTGTTTAGCGATTTGGGCCGGTTCCTCGGTGTGTCAGGGAGTGGTGTACCTGACACATCGCGTCACTCCCTGGGTGCTTCAGCACGAGTGAGTTGACTTCCCCTTCTAAAAGAGCTTTACAGACGAACCCTGACAGTATGTCATTTCGTCTGTGCGTTAATGGGTGCGGTCGTTCCCTGGTCCCTGCTGATGGGCACAATCGTTGCATCTCGTGTTTGGGCATTCTGCACGCTGAAGCAGCTTTTGTGGATGGTTCATGTTCCCATTGCGGGAACATGACTATCGCGATGCTGAGGTCGAGACTCTCCTTCCTGAGGTCTCAGGAAGCGGGGGTCCCCTCTCCTATGCCGCGTACGACCGTTTTTTCTGGCCCCGGGAACCGGAATGACGGTACGGCGCTGTATAGGAAGGGTGACCTGAGGATTACGGTCAGGGCTTCCCCGCCGAGCGGAAACGCTCCTCGGGCCCCTGCCGCCTCATCAGCACCGCAACCCATCGTGCCACCGTTGGTTTCCGCTGGGCCCTCTACGGACTGTCCAGCCGTTACCTTTGGTGTGCCGGCGGCGGATCGGATGTCGATCGCTGCATCGGAAGGTGAGCCTGAGTCCTCGGGGGAGGATTCGGACGCGCTGCCGCCCGGGACGGTAGCGTTGCCCGAGTCGGATCCCGAGCTCACGGCTGTGCTCTCCCGGGCCGCCTTGTGCGTCGGGCTTGAGTGGAACCCTCCACCCTGTCCCGGCCCATCTCGGTTGGACGATTGGTACTTGGGGGGGGGTCGCGCTGGTCAAATCCAGCGCCCCGCCCCAATGCCTTTCTTCCCGGAAGTACACGATGAGGTGACCAGGTCTTGGCAAGCTCCGCATGGGGCTCGTACAGGGCCTGGTCCCTCGTCCGCCTTCACCTCCCTGGACGGCGAGGATCCCGCCAGTCAAGCGGTCTGTTGCGACGCAGTTGTGTCCAACGGCCGCTGGCTGGCGCGGTGAGCCGCGTCTCCCGTCCCAGGCCTGTGAATTCTCAGCCAGTCTGACTGAGAAAGCTTACAGTGCCTGTGGGCAGGCTGCCTCTGCCCTGCACGCGATGGCCCTTTTGCTGGTCTATCAGGCAAAAGCACTGTCGCAGATGCCCCAGGAAGGTCCTGACCAACAGCTGCTTGGGGAGCTACGCGCTGCCACTGACCTTGCCCTCCGGGCAACGAAGGTGACAGCGCGTTCTGTTGGCCAGGCGATGTCTACTCTGGTAGCCCAGCAACACCACCTCTGGCTGACCTTGGCAGACATGAGGGAGACCGACAAACATCGGTTCCTGGATTCCCCCGTGTCTCCGGTCGGCCTTTTCGGCGACGCGGTGGAGAGCTGTGCCCAACAGTTCTCCGCTGCACAGAAGCAGGCTGAGGCTATCAGACATGTCATGCCACGGCGGTCCGCTGCTGCCTCCACCCAGCCGCCCGTGGCTCAGCCTCAGCCCGCTCGTCGCCGAGGGTGCCCGCCTGCATCTTCCTCCGCCCCTGCTAAGTTGGCAAAGCAGCAGCCTACACCAGCCAAACAGCAGGGTGCCGGTCGCAGACGTGGTGCCCAGCCCGTCTCTGCCAGCCAGGTGGCAAGCGGTCGGGGAAAACTTGGCCCTGAGACGGGCGACCTGGAGCGGAAGGTTCCTGCCCTTTGGGAGAGTATTCCATCTGCTCTCCCACCCCCGGAGGAGGGCCGGGGGGGATTTTGTGGTGGCTGTCCATCTACCGCCGCTGGCTCTCCGGAGTCCAGCGGTACCCACTTTGCCACAAAAAGAGCAGTTTCCTCAAACTCCAGGTCACAACAAGGGGTGTCTGCCAGGGTGCCAGGCTCCGCCTCGCCGCTGACAGCTCCCTCCCCATTCGCCAGCAGGTGGCAATGGTACAGACCGCTTCCCGTGCGCTGTCTCCCATGCACACTGCTGCCTCGCAGAGTCTGACCCCACTCCGGGCCGCCCCCAAGCCGTCCGGGTCGGGTCCCTCTCTGCCTTGCTGCCCCACCCCCGGTGCGTCTGTGGTGCCTTTGGTCCTGCTGGCTCAGTGTCTGGAAGCGTGGAGCACGCTCCCCAGCCTGTCCAGTTGGCTCATTCGTACTATCAGACTCGGCTATGCGATTCAGTTCGCCCGGCGTCCCCCGGTCTTCAGGGCTGTCCACTTCACTCCGGTGTCGTTGGACAGTGCTCCTGTTCTCCGGGTGGAGATTGCTGTCCTCCTGGCGAAGGATACAATCAAGCCGGTCCCTCCAGCTGATATGAAGTCGGGGTTTTACAGCCCCTACTTCATTGTACCGTAAAAGGGCGGTGGGCTACGGCCAATCCTGGACCGTCCCCAGGATTGGTTTGCAGCAATAGACCTGAAGGACGCATACTTTCATGTCTCGATTCTGCCTCGACACAGACCCATCCTAGGTCGGTCTGCATTCGAGGGTCGGGCATGTCAGTACAAAGTCCTACCCGACATGGCTGGGTCTTCAGGTCAACTGGGACAAGAGCAAACTCACCCCCGGGTAGAGGATCTCTTGTCTCGGTCTCGAGCTAGACTCGGTCGCATGGACTGCGCGTCTCACCGAGGTGCGCGTCCAGTCGGTGTTGAACTGCCTGAGCTCGCTCAAGTGCAGGACAGCGGCTCCACTGAAAGATTTTCAGAGGCTCCTGGGGCATATGGCATCTGCAGCCGCGGTAACGCCGCTCGGATTGCTTCATATGAGACCGCTTCAACACTGGCTCCGCGGCCGGGTCCCGAGATGGGCGTGGCAGTGCGGCACGCTCCGTGTCCCCATGACACCGAGCTGCCGTCGCACCCTTGTCCGGTGGTTGGACCCTTCGTTCCTGTGGGCCGGAGTACCCCTCGAACGAGTGTCCAGGCACGCTGTGGTCTCCACAGATGTCTCTGCCACGGGATGGGGGGCCACGTACAACGGGCATGCAGTGACAGGTCTTTGGACGGGGCCTCAGCTGCATTGGCATACCAATTGCCTCGAGTTGCTAGCGGTTCGTCTTGCGCTGGCCCGCTTCAAGGAGCTGTTGTCAGGCAAGCACGTTCCACTCCGCTCACTAAGCACTGCGGCCGTTGCGTACACCTACCGTCAAGGTGGTCTACGCTTCCGTCGCATGTTGCAACTCGCCCGCCATCTCTTGTTGTGGAGTCAGAAGGATCTGAGGTCCCTTCGGGCCACTCGTGTCTCAGGTGTGCTCAACCGTGCAGCCGACGAGCTGTCACAGCAGCATCTACTTGCGGGCGAGTGGCGGCTCCACCCCCAGGCGGTCCAGCTGATTTGGCAGCGTTTCGGCGAGGCCCAGGTAGTCCTGTTGCCTCCCCGGAAACTGCCCTCTGCCAGTGGTTTTATTCCCTGACCGGCGGCACGCTCGGCACGGATGCCCTGGCACACAGCTGGCCCCCGGGTCTGCGCAAACATGCGTTTCCCCCAGTGAGCCTTCTCGCACAACTCATGTGCAAGGTCAGGGAGGACGGGGAGCAGGTTCTGTTAGTGGCTCCGTACTGGCCCACTCGGACCTGATTCTCAGACCTCATTCTCCTTGCGACAGCACCTCCCTGGCCGATTCCTCTGAGGAAGGACCCCCTGACTCAGAGACGGGGCACCCTGTGGCACCCGCGTCCCGATCTGTGGAACCTCCACGTGTGGTCCCTGGACGGGATGCGGAGGTTCTGAGTGATCTCCCGCAAGCGGTCGTAGACACCATCACTTCCGCTAGAGCTCCTTCCACTAGGAATCTCTACACGTTGAAGTGGAACCTGTTCGTCAAATGGTGCGCCTCTCGCCGAGAGGACCCCCGATCATGTTCGGTCGGATCCGTGCTTTCCTTTCTGCAAGATGGGTTGGAGCGAAGGCTGTCTCCCTCCACCCTCAAGGTGTATGTTGCCGCTATTGCCGCACATCACCATGCAGTTGAGGGTAAGTCCCTGGGGAAACACGATCTGATCGTCAGATTCCTGAAGGGGGCCAGGAGACTGAATCCTCCTCGCCCTTCCTCCGTACCCTCTTGGGATTTGACCCTGGTTCTCACAGCTCTCCGGGGTCATCCCTTCGAACCTTTGCAATCAGTCGACCTGAAACTAATGTCTCTTAAGACGGTTCTTCTGGTTGCATTGGCTTCCCTGAAGAGGGTAGGGGATCTGCATGCATTTTCGGTCGACGAAACGTGCCTAGAATTCGGGCCCGGTGATTCTCACGTCATCCTGAGACCCCGGCCTGGATACGTGCCCAAGGTTCCTACCACTCCCTTCAGAGATCAGGTAGTGAACCTGCAAGCGCTGCCCTCGGAGGAGGCAGACCCAGCCCTAGCTTTGCTCTATCCCGTCCGCGCTCTGCGCGTTTACGTGGACAGAACGCAAAGCTTCAGGACCTCAAATCAGCTCTTCATCTGTTACGGAGGCCAGCAGAAGGGAAAGGCTGTCTCCAAGCAGAGGATGGCCCACTGGATAGTGGATGCCATCGCCTTGGCGTACGAATCCCAGGGTGTGCCTTGCCCGCTCGGGTTGAGAGCCCACTCCACCAGAGGGGTAGCCTCTTCCTGGGCGCTGGCTCATGGCGCCTCGCTGACAGATATCTGTAGAGCTGCGGGCTGGGCGACACCAAACACGTTCGCTAGGTTTTATAGCCTACGTGTAGAGCCGGTATCCTCACGTGTACTCGCATCCACTAGTCGGTAGACGTGTTGTACCCACTCTAAGTGTCGGCTTGCAATGCCATTCCCGCCACTGGCCGGATACGTGCATACTTTCACTCCAGTCGTGTTCCCCGCTTGGCGAACCCTGTCGAGTTCCTCCGCCTCCCCCTTCGGCTCGGACATTGCGGAGTGTCTGATGCCAGGCCTACATCCGTCGCTGACGCTGTCTGTTGGCTGGGGCCCATATGTCGTGACCCCTCTACTTGAGCGGTCCCATATGTGTATTTTCCACGGTTTAAAACTCCCTACGGGCCGAGTCCGTGTCTTTCCCTTAGCAGAGCCAGCTCTGCTGTCACCTGTCAGATGAGTCTCCCCCTACCAGGTGGAGCCATCCCAGGGACTCCATATGCGTACTGCCCCCCGGGCCAGTCCATGTGTGTATTCCCACGTAAACTCCTCCCCCATTGGGTAGGTAGTGGTCTCCGCAGCGTCCCTCACGGGGTCGCTTCCCCAGTGGTCTAGTTTACTTAGTGGGTAGTGGTTAGACAGCAGTAGACTCTCTCGGTGTAAGCTCGCCCCCTTCACCGCCAGCCGGTGCTATGGGCGGCTGAGCTTGTGCTGGGCACTGGAAGGGGTTTCGTAACTGTGGCGCTTTAGTTGGGATCCCAATTTGTCGGTCACTACTGACGTACGTCGAACGTGACCGACTGAAAGGGAACGTCTCGGTTACGTATGTAACCCTCATTCCCTGAAGGAGGGAACGGAGACGTACGTCCCGTCGCCACAGTTTCTGTACCCTCGCTGTAGTGCGGACACCAGTTGTCTCCTCAGCGAAAAACAGAGTGCGATTGCATCTGCTTCCTATTTATATACACCTGTCGGGGGCGGTGCGCATTATGCAAATATCGCACGCCAATTCCATTGGCTTGTTTTAGTTTACACGAAGATGATAGGGCTCTCTAAGCGATATCCCAATTCGTCGGTCACTACTGACGTACGTCTCCGTTCCCTCCTTCAGGGAACGAGGGTTACATACGTAACCGAGACGTTTTATTATCCACAAAATCCACATTTCCTTTTTTTTAATTCAAAAGTTACCAATGAGGCTGTCAACATGTCCCTTGGACTTTCAATGTCCATTGACCCTCAGTCTTCAAGAGCAGTGGTAAGTGTCATATTTTAAATAATTCGTTTTTGTGAGAATATAAAATCTAAATGCTAAGAGAAATTGTTATGATATTCTAAAAATGCAACCAATTTTACAGCAAAACGTGCTAGATTTGGTGCTTGTCTATATTTAGATAATTTTAATTAGATTATAATTTGCTAGAGTTGAACCAATTTTCAGTCAGTCTAAAGCTTCTCCAAATTTTTCACTAATGTTCATATTAGAATGTCATGTTGAAAATAAAATCTTAATTTCTCTCAGGCTTGTGGTCCAACCATACCTAAGAACTGTGACGCAATAACCACTTACAATGGAATGTGCTTTAAAATCAATCCAGATAATACTGTGAGCAGACCTGTGCCAGAGACTCTGAGAGGTACATTATTGGTTTACCAAATCAAAGCAAATATTCTTCATACTGTATATACTGTATGACATGTCACATGGTTATTCAGATTAAATGAAAATATGATGCAATTATTTATTTCCCCAACCTCAGAAGGCCCGACATCACAAACTGATATTGCTTTTTTACTGGATGGATCTGGAAGTGTAAGCTCTGTGGATTTTGATAAGATGAAGGCTTTTGTTATAGAAATGATCAAAAGTTTTATAGACCGTGATACACAGGTAATCAATGCATTTATTATGATTTAGCTTGTGCATGATTTTTTTTACCCCTAACGTTCATAGCATGAGGCACTAAATATATCTGTTTGTCTTACAGTTTGCCATTGCACAGTTTTCTATACAATGTGTCATTCATAACAAGTTTCAACGAGTCAAAGACGCCATGTGGTGGCAAAATGAAGTGAATTGGATATCTCAACAGAAAGGACGGACCTACACCGCAGCAGCTATAAGAAAACTTGTGTGAGACATGTCTGCTGATATTTCATTGGAATTCTTTAAACTATGATTAATGAATGGATACACATACTGCTATGAGTCTTTTTTTCTTTCATTTGTGTGTGTATATGTGTGTATAAATGTTTTACAGTGCCTTCAATAAACTCCTAATTTACTGCTCATTAATAGTTAGTAAGGTAGTTAAGTTTAGGTATTGGGAAGGATTAAGAATGTAGAATATAGTCATGCAGAACAAAGCATTAATATGTGCTTAATAAGTACTAATAAACAACCAATACTAGTACTATGCATGCTAATTAACAGCTAGTTAAAAGACCCTAAAATAAAGTTTTACCTGCTTCATAATTTGAACAAGCTTCCAAAGACAAGCAATTATTACTTAATAAGAAATGTCTTCTATACATAACCTATAATTATAATAATATTGATTGAATATTTTGTACCATTTTTTTCTATTAATAGGAATGAGTTATTCGTCAGTAGTGGAGGTGCAAGACCATCAGCCAGTACAATTTTGGTTGTTATTACGGATGGTGAATCAAGTGATCCAAATGATTTGACTGCAGCTGTTCAACAAGCTCAAGATAAAAATATAATACGATATGCTATTGGGGTAAGATTTGATTTCTACTCATATTTTTCCTCTGCTAGATTAAAAAGACTTAGTTGTGCAAAAACTGGTTTTATTTATACTGATTCAGATCTAGATGCCTAAGCAAAATCAACACACATCCTTTCCTGATGTGATTTGTCTTGGGAAAGATTTGACATGTTTTGGTGAATAAACACAAGATCTGATATGGCCATTGTGATAATATTGTGCATTAAAATAAATGTTTCCCCTAATATGACAATTCTGTCATCACTTACTCACCCTCGTGTCATTCCAAACCTGACTTTTTTTTTCTTCTGAAGGTTTTGTAAAATGAAAATCAATGGTGTCCATTGTTGTCTTGACAGCAGAAACATTCTTCGAAACATCTTTCTTTGCATTCATTTGAAGAAAGAAAGCCATACAAGTTTGAACTGAAATGAGGGAGAGTAAATGACGGCTGAATTTAGATTTTTTTTTTGTGAAACATCCACTTTATTAAAGTTAATAAAATCATTACATTTATAAATTATTGAATATAATTATTGAATTTTTCTTAGGTTGGCAATGCTTTTAATAGTGACAGAGCAAGAAGGGAGCTGGCAACTATTGCATCTTTACCCTCCAATAATTATGCGTTTCAAGTAACCGATTTTGATGCTCTGAAAAGCATTCGTGAAAAACTCAAAGAGAACATTATCGCCATTGAAGGTATGTTTGCAGAATGACTGACAGAATGTTTACATTTTAGAGATATCAACTGTCATGTTAGTACAGTTTCTTTGTTCATTTGATTGATTCATACTAATAATACTACTAATAATAAATAACTATGTTGTTGCTTCTTTTATTTGCTAGGAACCCAGACCTCTGGAGATTCATCTCAAATGGAGTTTGCACAGGATGGGTTTAGTGCAGCATTAACCTCAAATGTAATTCTATGTATTTAACTTTTTTGACACCAAAGTTTTTTTGTTTTTGTTGTTGTTTTTACATTATTTGCTACCATAAATATACATGATGTTTGCTGTTTTGACTCCTCAGTGAAAAACACTGTGGATTTTGTGCTTGTAAACTTATCTAGAAATTGAACATTATAATATTATCTGCATCCAGACAGATATGATAATGACTGCAGTGGGAGCTTTCCAGTGGAAGGGTGGATATCAGCTGTACAAACCGAATGATAATTCAGCTGTCTTTCAAGCTGGAACTGAGCATAACAGTTATTTAGGTGAGATCTCTTCGATTGTGTAAATCAATATTAATCAGTCAAAATACATCAGAATATTTTCAAGTCTATTTTCTTCACAGGTTATTCCTTGGCATTAGCAACAATGTCAGGAGCAAAGTATGCAGTCATGGGAGCACCAAGACACAAGCATAAGGGACAAGTTACTGTTTCAAGAATTGATCGAAGTGATGTAAAACAACTGGATCCTCCTAAGGTTGTAACACTCAAATTAAAGGTCCCGTTCTTCGTGATCCCATGTTTCAAACTTTAGTTAGTGTGTAATGTTGTTGTTAGAGTATAAATACAATTTTAAAGCTCAAAGTTCAATGCCAAGCGAGATATTTTATTTAACAGAAGTCGCCTACATCGAACGGCCAGTTTGGACTACATCCCTCTACTTCCTTCTTTAATGACGTCCCTAAAACAGTTTTTTGACTAACCTCCGCCCACAGGAATACACAAGAGTTGCGTTTGTAGAGTGTGTTTGTCGCCATGTCGTCGAAACGCTGTTATTTTCATCCCGCAGTCCAATCACCGGGTCTGATTCCGGCTCAAATTGATAGGGAAAAATTAAAGACATGTTTACAATAACACTGAGCGCATGCATCTCCACGTTATGGTAAGAGGCGTGACCTTTCCGGGCAAGAAGCGCTAAGCTGCTGTCGAATCACAACACAGGAACCGCTGGCACAATCAGAACTCGTTACGTATTTCTGAAGGAGGGACTTCATAGAACAAGGAAGTCATCAGCCCGTTTTTATGACAGTGGAAACAGCGGTATACAAATAAGTAAATGATGTGAAAAATACTGTTTTTTTTACACGCGAAACATGAACACATGTTATATTGCACACTATAAACACAATCAAAGCTTAAAAAAAACACGAAAAACGGGACCTTTAATGTAAAATATTAGCACAATGCAAATTAATGCAAGCGAGTGAAAGTACATGAACTCGGAATAACTTTACAGTGACTACATTGCTTCTCTTCCTCTCTTCTCAGTCTCAGATTGGCTCATATTTTGGAGCTGAGGTGTGTGTGGTGGATTTGAACAAGGACTCCAATACAGACCTACTTTTGGTATCGGCACCAACATACACTGAGTCTGACCGGGAGGGCAAAGTGTTTGTTTACATCTTCACACGTCAGGTCAGTGATTATTTGGAGATTCAATAAAGACATTTTTAAAAAGAGTTCATCAAGAATTAATAAATGTACATTTGTGTCTATTTAACCGTTTCTCCTCTGTCTGTTATATCTTCACAGTCAAACTTCACTTTTTCGGATACACTGGTGGGCATGGCAGGTCAGAGGGGTCGGTTTGGCTCTTCTCTGGCCAGTCCAGCAGATCTGGATGGTGATGGTTTCATGGATGTGCTGATTGGAGCTCCTTTAGAGGAGGATGGACAGGGCAGCATCTACATCTTCAATGGGAGAGATGGAGCGATCAATTCAAAATACTCACAGGTGAAAAAGATGTGGGCTGATGGCAGTTTAAAGGGATAGTTCACCTAAAATGTAATTAGGTCATTATTTATTCACCCTCGTGGTTCACATATCTTGCATTACTGTAGGAGCCAGGTATAGTTTATTTATTTGGAACATTTTTTTTGGCCACTTAGGTGATTACTGCACCTGGTGGGGGCGGAAGTACTAAAAAGTATATCCTGTGTTCACCTGTGTGTTTTGTGCATGGAGAGAGGAGGTGATGGGGGAATGCTTATTTTTGCTGACCGCTAAAGCCTTTAATGGAGTTCATCATGACTTTTAGATGTATGTGTTGGATGCACAAATAAATTTAGAAACAAAGTCCTTGGATTCATGATCATTACAAGCGTGTCAAACAAGTACATTTCCCCTACTCAATTTTATCGTCCAAAATAGTCGGCAATATTTACCTTTCCTTGACTCACTTCATAGACTCTAATATTCTAATACTTTTGTTATCTGTGTCATTTCCTCTTGAATGAAACAGAGGATTGTTGGATCATCTGTGCGATCAGGTTTGCAGTTCTTTGGGATTTCATTGAGTCAGTCTTCTCTAGACCAGAGTCAAGACAAGCTTCCTGACATTGCTGTTGGGTCCAAGGGAGCAGTTCTGCTTCTCAGGTCTGTTTTCTTCTATAAAGAACTCAAATCTATACAAACACACAGATTCAGCTATAATCAATCATATGTGTTATATGTGGATCATTCAGGTCCAGACCCATCGTGCTCTTGGAAACCAAAGTTACTTACAACCCAACCAAAATACCAACCAGTGAAACAGACCAGTCACTGGAAAACACCATGAAAGTGTGTTTCACCATGCGTCCATACAGTTCCAGCATAAGAGGTTTATCCAAAACTAGAAATATTCCTTCATGTTGTAGTTAATGTTGAAGTGTGTAAATTTTTCAATGTGTATCTAGTTTCTCATGCCTTATTTTTCAAATTCCATTTGATGCCATTAGTGGCACAAACTATAACTTTAAAAGTTTATATTTTTTCTCTGAGGATTAACACTCATATGTAAATACAATATAATTATTTTAAATTGTAATAATCACAATATTTACTGTATTTTTAATCAAATAAATGCTTGGTGACCATGGTCTTGGTGAACATAACTGACTTCTATAAAAAACTTAAATCTTGAAAATCTTGCCACTCTCAAAATTTTTGAATGCCAATGTAATTATTTAAATATGCTAGAAATATAAAAATATTTTGTTTTTACAGAGTACTACACTTAAAAGAATATTAAAACTTTTGAAATGTAAAAAATTGTCCATGGATTACACTCACACACACACATATACTATATATATCTATATATATATATATATATATATATATATATATATATATATATATATATATATATATATATAAAGACTGTTTTATATTCATTATCTAGACCTATCTGCAAATATTAATTACACCATAATGCTGGATGCCAAGCGACAGAAATATCGAGCAAACTTCTCACCCAAAAACCAGCTCCTCAGTAATGTGCTGAAAGTTGCAATGAATGCAGAAGCTTGCAGAAGTCATCGTTTCTTTATAGACGTAAGTCTGAACCACTTTTTTCTTATCTCACTCTTTTGAATATATGAGTCAGTTATTCTAGCTGTAAGAATGAAATTTCAATGGGAATAATTAAATCTAAGATGCAACAATGTAGCAATACAAACTGAAAATCTTGATTTTACTGTAAATTATTGTCATTTATCTATTCTTGCCCACTCAGGCTTTCTCAGAAGATGCTCTGAACCCAGTGTCCAATCAGCTGATGTTCACTTTTGACGGTCTACCATCTACATCAATGCAAAACATAAAGCCAATTCTGCTGCCAGAGATAAAGACCACCACAGAGCACAGTGTAAGAGAAAGCAAACCAGTGTTTGGTTTAAAGTATTAATCATTCAGATGTAACATTAAAGGGAAAGCTAAACTAAAAAATAAACCTCTGTCATCATTTAGGCCTACATAAGTAGATATTTTGAAAAATGTCTGTGCTTGTCCATACAATGGAAGTCTGTCATTGTATTGGACAAGTTGGAACGTTCTTAAAAATACTTTTCTTTATCCCTACCCCTTCTGCCAAAGAAATCATTCAGAAAGTAATTTTGAGAATTCTCATATAAAATTATTTTGGTGAACTATCCGACTCATAACACATAGTATTATTTTAATTTACAGTGCTGCAGTTTTATATGATTTAAGAATGTACTGTATATCTAAATATCTCACCTCTTTCCACAGCTGGATTTTGAGATAAACTGTGAACATGATGGTGTTTGTGTTGATGACCTCAGGATGGATTTCAATTTCTCTGGGTGGGCAAATAATTGCAACACAGACACTGGAAAATGTACCTGTGTCAACATTTTTGCAAAATAGGTACCAATACTAGGGGTGTGAGGGAAAAAAAAAAATCCATCGATCCATCGTGATTCTCTCTCCAACAATTCTGGATCGATTCTGAGCTTGCTTTTTTATTCAGATGTGTGATGACGCTAAGTGTGCTTTAGATACTCCCGGATTCTGCTTGCTTCCAATTTCTCACACACTTAGACCACTCGAACCTTCCGCAAAATAATCTTTCATAAAGTTCTGAAATGTTTAAGCGAATTACAATGACATTCATGGGATTCTCTGCACAGGATGGCCTGTGAGAGACGCGCGCTTTGTTTGATGTTGCGTGCGCGGTCTCGCCCGTCGCCCGCATCCTTACAAATGCTCTACAAAGACGTCATTTATGTCGTTTGGAATGCAGTGGACTTATGTATTTAAAATATGAAAGTCACTTACAGAAGGCTGCTTCAATTTCAAATGCTGATGCTTTGTATGTGAGGAGTGCTGGTGCATGCGGCTGTGCGCAACTTCTTGTGAGTGGTTTAATACTTACGTCTCAAAATGGTTTTATGACGCAAAATTAATGTAAACACAGCCAGTTTTGTTTTAAGGGATTAAATGGACAAGACAAACTGAATTCGTTATTATATTTCAAAAGAGATCCATGCATACATGCTTATTAGATCCCCCTGCTGTCTGGGATGTAACCAGTGTTGCCAGATCTCGCGAGACAAATAAGCAACCAGGCCTGTGAAAACAAGCCCAAAACAAGCGACTTTTTCTACGGACATTCTATTGTATTTTCTACATTTGTAGGAAACAACACACATAAACACGCTTCTCAAACAGCATCCCAATATTGTTTTAGCATATATCAACTGGATTAAAGTTTTTTTTGTTTTGTTTTTTGGAAATCTGGAGTATTGCACCTCTTTTTAATGGAAGATAGGAGGAAGACAGTTTAACGTATCACGGCCTATCCTACGTGACGAATAAAAATAACAAACACATTATGTAATATATATATATATATATATATATATATATATATATATATATATATATATATATATATATGTATGTATTTAAATGAGTACGGAAAATTAAGTTGGTTTAATCTAAAAGTCTTTAGAATTATAGAATAATCTGGCATCGTTCTGAAGGCAGCTGCCTGCGCTTGAGATGCTCTGTTGAATATTATGTTAATTACACAAACAATATGTTAAGCGTACATTTATTGAACAATGATTGATTAGCCTTAGCCTATGTGTATTTATTTATTGTAAACTTTATTATTAAGTGAAGAAAACATTTAGCTGGCAAGATATGAGCTCATGATGTTTTATCCGCCGATCAGATGCGCGTCAAAGTTGGTTCGTTACTATAGCAACAGTAGAATCCGGGTACAGTGTGTTTCAGAAACAATCATTGTAAAAAGAACTTTTATGTCGTGATCACAAGAAAAAAACTCTGCTGTCTCCTGTGTGTATGGGGAAAGGGGAGGGACAGAGAGAACCGGCTAGACAAACTCCTACATTTAAATAACATATAGAAAATATCTGCTTGACAACTTATTATGGAGGTGGGGGATCAAGCCCAAATAGGCAACTACACTTTAGAAACAAGCCCAAAAAAAACGCGACCCGCGACTACCGATATTTATAAGCGACTTTACAGAAAAGTCGCTTATAATAAGCGGACTTGGCAACACTGAATGTAACAGTAAAACGACAGTAAACATGAGAAAGAAGACTTTCAGATAATCTTCAATACTGAAAGCACTCTATTGCTTGTAAAATGTTTTGTTGCTCCTCTTTATTATTTGCTACTTGCGTGTATGTTTGAAGTTATATTAGTGTAAAATTCTTAAAGTCCACGTGAACCGGAAGTTGCAAACTTTTCTCCAGTGTTGTGACGTATTTCAAAGTGAAACGGAATATTGAATAGAGGGCAGAGTTTTCTCGCTCCTCCTCTCCATCTCTTGCTCATAGGAGACTAAAGGCCAGAACACACCAAGCCGACGGCAACGAACTAGTGGAGACGAAAGCAGACTACGGGGTTGGCTCACGTCGGCAGCGTCTGTGTCCAAAGTTGCCCTCACACACCAAACCGACGCTAAACAGCTGACGGCCAAGCAGCACATCAGTTCTGCGCCTGCGTGGGATGAAATGCCTTTCAGAAACAGCAGGCGGCAGTAGCTGAGCAGCCAATCAGAATGATCAGATGGCCCGACGGACCGACGAGCTCCAACCCCGATTCAACATTTCGAATCGGACGAAAAAAGGCCGCCAAGGACCAACTTCAGCCGACGGTGCGGAACACACTGAGAAAACTTAGTCGGCCGACGAAGAAAAACTGCCCGACGGCCGACCGTCAGCTTGGTGTGTTCCGGCCTTTATGGTTGCAGAGGACTGGTTTACACGATTTCAACCCAAGCCGTCAAACTGATGTCATCAGAGAAGAGGCACCGTAGCAGAGGGGAGGAGCATTTTCATATTTGATTAAATAATACGAAGCCAAACAATTTTTTTGTGTGGACTGACTTGCACGGATAAATTGTTCACCACAAAACTAGCAATTTGAGCTAACAAAAGGTCAATTTTGATTTCATGTATAGTTTAAAGTCAGAGTAAACCGGAAGTTGCAAGTGTTGTGATGTATTTCCAAGTGAAACTGAATATTGAGGGCAGAGTTTTACTTTAGGCTCCTCCTCTCCATCTCTCGCTCACAGCAGTCTAACGGCTGGAGTGGAGTGTTTTCAACCCAAGCCGTCAAACTTTTTTTTTTTTTTTTTTTTTTTTTTTTTTAAAAGCCGTCAAACTGACGTTATCAGAGAAGGAACGCCATTCCAGACCGAAGCAACTTTTCAGATTTTGATTAATGATTACCGCGACAAACAATTTTTTTCTGTGTTTTAACTTGCACAGATTAATTGTTTACCACAAGACTAGTAATATGCACTAACAAAGGAAATGGGGTCAATTTTGATTTCATGCCGACTTTAACATGGGCCATTGTTTAAATTATAGCCTACAATTGTTTAATTAGGCCTACATTTTTTCAATTTGTATTGAAATTTGGATTTTAAGGTTTTTAAGTCGGCAAACTAATTAATAAGAAAAAGTAGATCAAGAATTGTTTTGGAATCGGATCGTGAGGTGACTCCCACCCAGGTGAAAAAAAAGTACACTTTTATAATATACTTAAAGTGCTCTATTTTCGGGCACTAATTTTGTACTTAAGTAGTACTAAAGATTTTTTTAGTATATTAAGATCATTTTAAGAACATCTACTTAATCTCTCATGTACTCAACTGTGCTATTTTGAGACAGCATGAAATATGAACTAAAATGAGCTTTTAATATACTATCTCTGTATTTAAAAAAAATATTTGTAGATACTACTTATAGTACATTTGAACCCATAGTGCACTACAAGTGGTAACTAAGTATATTTTTTTAAATACAGAGATAGTATATTAAAAGCACATTTTAGTTCATATTTCATGCTGTCTTAAAATAGCACAGTTGAGTACACTTAGATTTAACTGCCTATTTTGGGGCATAATTAAAAATGCGCCCGATTCTGTGCATGTCCCCTTTAAATGCTCGCGCTCCGGAGGACGCAGCCTTCGAAATGAGACATAGCTACAGTTTCAGCGTGCACGTGCAATATCTGAGCGAGAGGAGAGGCATTTCATAAGAGAGCACTGTATATTTGAGAGCGAGTGTCCAGTTTTGGGCGAGAGCAAAGGAAATCCTCGCTCAAGCGGAGAGATTTGCGCTCGAGCATTACATTGATGTGCTCTCGACATTTGCCAGCCCAGTGCGATGCGAAAAGCGGTACTAATCACGTAAAAGACGAGTCATGGTTAAAGAGATCAAAGACAGGAGTTCAAAAACAAACAAAAATGCAATGGTTACGATTTAATTTTTATGTCACATTTGCTTTTGTTAACACTATCAGGTAGATTTAGGGTTTAAAGGGTTAGTTCACCCAAAAATGAAAAGTATGTCATTAATGACTCACCGTCATGTCGTTCCAAACCCATAAGACCTCCGTTCATTTTTAGAGCTTTCTGTCCCTCCATTGAAAATGTATGTACGGTATACTGTCCATGTCCAGAAAGGACATAAAAACATCATCAAAGTAGTCCATGTGACATCAGTGGGTTAGTTAGAATTTGTTGAAGCATCGAAAATACATTTTGGTCCAAAAATAACAAAAACTACGACTTTATTCAGCATTGTCTTCTCTTCCGGAATCCTTTCCATTGAATTGATTCCATTGAATCCTTTCATCTGTCGGCGTTGGTAATGCACTTTTACGTCACCATGGTTGTTTTTGCTGATTAGGACATCCGCAACATTTTGAAGCATCGAAAATACATATTGGTCCAAAAATAACAAAAACTACGACTTTATTCATTGTATTCTCCGGGTCTGTTGTCAATCCGCGTTCACAACTCCGCTTCTTCTTCTTTCCTGTTTTATGGTGGTGGGCATCCAGCTTATTGGTGCATTACCGCCCCCTTCTGCTCCGGAGTGTGGTTCACGACTCCGCAGTGACGCTGCTGACGTAAGACGCTGCTGACGTGTTATCTGGTGCGTCCGAGCTTCGTTTACAGTCTGAGGGAGACGCACGCTGTATTCAAGCTATTCTACATTGTTTGTATGGCTGGGCTATATAGCGAATGCTTTTGTCACGCGCATTTCGTCAGTAAAGCCGGTTCCCTGATTACCGCTAAATCGCCATCACCTGCTTTTAAATGAAGCGGCATTTAATAGACAGAGCCGTAGATCACTGATAAGACACGCAATATCGCGTTCAATATCGACGGCGATACATATAGATATTGAACGCGATATTGCGTGTCTTATCAGTGATCTAGGGCTCTGTCTATTAAATGCCGCTTTGTATTTTGGTATTGCTACATTTTATAAAATGTTGCGTAAGTGTGCATGTTGCGATGTCCTAATCGGCAAAAGCAACCACGGCGACGTAAAAGGGCATTACCAACGCCGACAGATGAAAGGATTCAATGGAATCAATTCAATGGAATCAATTCAGTGGAAAGGATTCCGGAAGAGAAGACAATGCTGAATAAAGTCGTAGTTTTTGTTTTTTGTTTTTGGACCAAGATGTATTTTCGATGCTTCAAAAAATTATAACTAACCCACTGATGTCCCATGGACTACTTTGATGATGTTTTTTTGATGACCTTTCTGGACATGGACAGGATACTGTACATACATTTTCAATGGAGGGACAGAAAGCTCTCGGACTAAATCTAAAATATCTTAAACTGTGTTCTGAAGATGAACGGAGGTCTTACGGGTTTGGAACGACATGAGGGTGAGTCATTAATGACAGAATTTTCATTTTTGGGTGAACTAACCCTTTAAAATACATGATGCATTGCTGTGTCTGCTATTGCATAATTCCCACTTTTGGACACTTTTGCTTTAACGGACATTAGACGACACTGCAAAATCAAGCTGTTATATTCATATATTTAATGTCCAACATTCCCAATTTTTCTGATGCATGTCCTTAATTTAATTTAATTTGTATACAGTGTATTCTGTATTCATACACTGTATTCATATAATACAGTGTTTATAATGCTAATACTTGAACTTCAAAGAATTTTAACCCAAACTGACTGGGTTTCTAGAGAGCAAAGGTTTTGTGAAAAAAGTAGTAGACTTAAACTTAAAAGGATTTGATGATCACTAGTGATAGTATTTTATTCTGTGTTGTCATCATTCAAGTCATTAAAGATTTCAGCTTTAATGTACTTTTTTTTTTTTTTTTAACAAAGCAGCTGATATTGCCATATGGACTGCCGACTCGCTTTCACCACAAAATTGCGGAAATGCACTGCTTCAAGTCAGCCGCCGTTCAGTCTGTGCAGTGCTGAATCATGTCAAAAAAGCCTATAATAGGGAGATGAGAGGGTCTGTATCTCTTACCATTGAAGAAAGCGTAACGGCTAACTTAATCACGTGCAGCACCTCTCACCTTATGGTGTTGCCGTTCAAAACTCCTCATTGCGTACCTCCAATGCGTACTAAACACGCTTTTATCACCACTCTCACATTTCACTTTGAAACTGTTTCGAAGCGTGAACAACGCAACGTATTTTGCATTTTGTAAAAATGTTGACACAGGTATGTTTTTCTAATGAGCCTGGGCTCAATATTTATTATTAGTTATTCTGTATTACATAAAGATCAGCACACGTGAATATGTGAAAACAGAGTAATGATGGAGATTCAACAATGACTTTCATCCTTGTTATACTGTGAGAATCTCTCTTTGGTTTCTGTGATCCAGGGCTTCAAACATAGAGGTTGGGATAATGCAGGAGATCAATGTGACAGTGTTTGTAGAGAACAGAGGAGAAAACTCATATAACACCCACTTCACCCTCAAATACCCCTTTGGACTTTCCTACAGGAGAATCACATCTAAACAGGTGACACCAGGATGATTTTAGTAAAGAAACTCACAATTCGACCATAAATGAATCATATTGAATATTTCTAATGGTAATTTTTTAGGCAATTGGAATGTTTATTGTCATTGAATTTGTTATGAGTTTATTATTGAATGAGTATTTACACATGATTTTCTGTATGAGCAGGGCAGAGTGGAGTGTGAATCTCTTGACAGTGAGCAAAAAGGTTCATTTGGAGAAACCGCCTGCCACATCAGTAAACCCATCCTCAAGGGCAACGCTCAGGTGAGCTCACTTTTTCAACTGTCCTGTGAGTTTTTCTGTTCAAGCACTCATTGTTTCCTCTGTTCCACTTCTAGGCTGTGTTTCTTATTACATACAGCATTGATAAAGAAAGCACCTTTGATCAAAGTGTGACATTCACCGCTCAGATCAACAGGTATTACATATTTACTGTGAGATGTTTGAGTGCACTCAATGTGTACAGATACATCGCTTAACCGTGAGCTGTTAAGAAGTTGCTCACTTATGAGAAACTGATAACTGAAAATGCGACTATTAACCAAAACCCTCCATCACTTACAGTGGGAATGAACAACACTCTCAAACCAGTCAGTTATTCAGAAAGAAGAGCATTGGTGTCAAATATGCCATTAGCATTGCCTTAATAAGGTTAGTGCTCTTGTTTTTCAACAGTCATTCTCAACTGGTTTTGCTTTAACTTACAGATTTGACAATAAACATTATTTCCACTTGATGAAACTGAAAATCTGGGGTTCTGAAGCAAAATTAATTTAATGTTACATATAGTCAGAGTTATGTTTTTTTTTTTTTTTTTTTTTTTTTTACATTAAATCTAATAAAAATCTATTTTATATAGGCCTATATATTTTAAATATGAGGTAAGAACAAAACACTAAACATGGGTTACACTTTATTTTAAGGTGTCCTTGTTACAGTGTTATTATACAGTATACGGTGTAATTATAAGTACTGAGTAATAATTATTAATGTGTACTTACAATAGTGTTAGGTGCAGGAATAGAGTTTGCAGCAATTACAGTAACACTTTAGAATAATGGTCCGTCATCAATAAGTAACTATGTAGGAAGTAATGCAAGACTAATGAGTAATACTATATTAACACTTCAGCTACTACTATTAACTACTATAGAAACAAGCTTAACTAATCAGTAAGTAATATCAAGCTTAGAAGATAGTTCCTTATTAGCTAATCAATAGTTACCTAATGAGATTACCGTCATTAATAACTATTAACTAACTGACAAATTGTAAAGAACATTATTGTGTTTCTGAGACGTAATCAATTATCATTTTTACTCTGAATAGTCATAAAATGCATTATTAATTACTCAAGTGTTAGCTAGTCACTATGCAGTAACTACTAGTGATCTGAATGATCTTTTTCACTTTAAAATAATGGTCCAGATCACTAGTACTTCTTGAGGAATGACTATAGGTACTTGATAATAAGTGATGCATTTTATGACCATGTCCCGAGTAAAAAAGGACAATCTTCAAGATCGCTAGTAGTTCCTGCATAGTGACTAGGTAACAGCTGAGTAATTAATGATGCATTTCATGACCACGTTGAGAGTAAAACAATATAATTGCTCACATCTCAGACACTTTAATTATGTTTTAAGTAATTAATTAGTAATTCTTTTTAATTTGTCATAGTTACCTGTTAGTTATTAATGATGCTAATCTCATTCTGTTATTACTGATTAGCTAATAAGGAACCATCTTAGTCCTAAATTTGATATTACTTACTGATTAGTAATTAGATAAGCTTGTTTCTATATTAGTTAATAGCTGAAGTGTTAAAGTAGTACTACTGATTTGTCCTGCATTACTTCCTGCATAGTTACTTATTATTAATGACGGACCATTATTCTAAAGTGTTACTGGAATTATAACCGTAACTACATGTAAAATGTGTAACAAGGACGATGTAAAATAATGTGTTATCAAACATGCTTAATGTGTTTATCTGAAAAAATTACTTGCCAGAAAAGAACAGATTTTAATAACTGACATATTTTCCCTTTATTTTAAATAAGACATGAAGATTCAAGCCTCCACATTAATTTTACTGCACAGAAAAATGATCTTGCTAAACCAATCAAACAGATCCTAAAGGTACTGGAGTGAAATTCACACACTTCCATGAAAATAAATTAAATAAGCATTATCTAATCCAAAACTGGATTTTAATGTCTTATTCTCTATATCAATGTATATTCATGGCAAAAAAAAAAAAAAAAAAAAAAAAAGGTATTTTAATGTCCTTCTCTCTTTCAGGTTGAAAATGACTTTAGAGAATTAACTTTCAAAGTTTTCATCAGAGTACCAGTGATTCTGGGAGATAAATTAATCTGGACTGACAAAAACATAGAGGTATGTATATATTATGAATGTGTTAGAAAAACCCTTTTAATTTGTCAAATTAAAAAACAACCAATCACTAGAGTTTTGTGCTTTTTAGATTCCAGACTGTGTGAAACAGAGGGATGAGCAGCCGATTGTAACCAATTTTGTGGAAGTAATTAAAAAGGATGGTGTGGTTGTGAGTGTTTGAGTTTCATTCCCTGATCTAACTAAAACAAATCCATAAAATGTTCCATTTGCGTTTCATCTTCTTTATGCATTGACCGCATTGCTCCATCTGTCTGGATATGTGTGTGTGTGTGTGTCAGAACTGCTCTGTGGCGGTGTGTACCGTGTTCAGCTGTGACGTCAACCTCATAAAGAATGAAAGGAAACTCTATTATATATCTGGTGATGTGAGCTCTGGATGGATTGAGCAGGTATCTGACTTATAAAGCTAATTCATATCACAGAACAGACCATATATATTCATAATTGTTTGATCATTTCTTATTGTCATAATCTCTGTCTCTCTTAGACTGGACTCAGAGCTGCTGTGTTTGAGTTGGTCAGTTCAGCATCACTGGATTATGACAAGAGCAAATATATTTTCTTTTCCTCTGATTCTCAACATACTGCACCGTCTCTCCAGGTAATGCATTTTCGCCAATTGCTAAATTAAAAAATTAACCAAAAATGTTATGAATAAAGTTTAAATAAAATAAAATAAAATAAAAACTACATCGAAATAACATTTTAAAATTTAAACCTAAAACACTTTTTAAACACAAAATAATAATTATACAAATTATAAACAATTTTTTTTTTTTTTTTTAACATATAAGATTATAATATGTGCTGTAAATATATTAGATCTTAAATTTTTCAATCCATCCATACTGAGAAATTCTTACATGTTTCAGGCCTTAATGATATTATTATGTTAATATGTGAGGGCGGATTGTCAGAGGTTATATTGTATTCATGTGTGTGTATGTAGATTAACACTCAAGTGGAGGTGTATGAGGAGCCGAACCTGACCAAAGAGATCATTGGAGGAGTGATAGGAGGACTGCTGCTACTGGCTCTCATCACAGCGGCCCTCTATAAGGTATATCGCCTTCATTAAATCAGTTTTAGTCCCTCACACTTTCACCTTAATACACAATCTATATTTTTTAATGCTTACAGCATATTACTGCATATTTTCTCTTTACAAGGATGGGTTCTTCAAAAGTCAGTATAAGCAGATGCTGCAGGAGGCGCAGGGGGATGCAGGAGGAGAGCCAGACATGACATAATGTGCACTCAAACAGTTATAAGATATAAGTACTAATTGTGTTTTGTGGGTTCGAGAATGAAGCATGAATGCATTTAACACCTCAGAGCAGCAAAATATTTCAGACGGATTTAGAGCAATTTATGATAATGAAAACGAGCATTTTGATTGAGCATTCCAATTATTCAATCAAAGTAATCTTCTTGTACCATACTGTCCCGCTAGGGCACTTGCTCTGAACTGTACCTCGGTGCCACTATAAATCAAAGGGTTATCGGGCCTTTTCTGTGGCTGGGCCCAAGCTTTGGAATGGTCTCCCCTATCATGTGTGGTCTGCTCCCTCATTGGACATTTTTAAATCTTCTCTTAAATCGTATTTTTTTTTCTTTAGCGTTTGGAAACCTGTAAATTATTCTTGTGTAGATCTGTTTTGTACTTTGTACAGTACTTTGGAACAATCTACATTGTGTTTAAATGTGCTTTATAAATAAATGTTGTTGTTGTTGTTGTTGTTGTACTACTAATCATTATCTTATCAGTGAGCTCAAAAATGAGTTACCAATAAAAGTATTTGGTGCATTTTATATATTTAACTTCCTTCTTTGTTATGAAAACTGATAATGACTGAGTATGAACTGTAGCAGAAATATTGGAGGATCTTTTTCTCACATGCACATTGTTTTTGAGATGTTGTCTATGGAAGCTTGTTTCCACCACAGAATTAAAGAAATTACAAATGTTAACTGTGAAATTTTATCTCACAATTCTGACTTTTTCTTTTGTAACTTTTTTTTTTTTTTTCCTGAGAATAGCAAGATATAAACACTTGCAAGGAATTGTAAGGAAAAAGAAACAGGAGTTTGTATCTTGCTATCTTGCTTGACTTTATTACATGCAATTGTGAGTTTATATTTCACAATTCTGATAAAAAAAAGTCAAAATTGCAAGATACAAACTCTGTTGCAAGAAAAAAAGTCAGTATTGTGATATAAAAAAAAATAAAAATTTTATTTAGTGGCAGAGAGAAGCTTCCATAGTTTTCATATCATGTTTCTTCAGATTTTCATAATAGGTAACACTGAGTGTTACATTTAAATAATAAATACACTGTTGTTATTTAATAATAAATAACTGTTGTTGTTGTTGTTATTGTTATTATAAGCCTATTGTTGCATTTAGGCTACATGCATTTAGAAGAAGAAAAGAGGAACAAAGAAATTAAGTCAGTCATAATACACAATGCCAGGTTTATTAGGCAATAATAATAAAGATTATCACAAATAAACAAAAGATTTTGACACACATAATTCTTATTAAATCTTTGTATTCCGCTACCCCTTGATAGAGAATCACTGCGGTTAATATAATTTGATGAATACACAATAAAACAATAAGGTTTGTTAACATGTACCTGGCCCAGGTGAAAAAAATACTATAGTAATTTATAGTAAATACTATAGTATTTTTGAACCATATACAGTAAAGTAACTGAATTAATTTATTGTGGTAATTCTATAGTTGCTGTGATAATATAACAACTAATATAAACAAATTACTTTATCCAATATTGTACTAATGTATCACTTTTCTACAATATACACTACAGTTTACTTTAGTAAAAACTAAAGTATACTACAGTATTTATAACAGTTTATCAGTTCATAGTTAATACTACAGTATGCTGACGTCACACTGCCTGTCCCCTGAACACACTGTAAAAAAACGTGGTCTCTGTAGTCGCCACAAGCTCCGAAAATAGCAACAAAAACAAACTGGTGCAGCCTGGACCACGAATCATAATAAACATGCTCCAGCCAATAACCGAACAGAATGATTTTAAATGCGCATTTATGACTGTTTCAGGAAGCACGGAGGGGAGGGGGAGGAGGAGGAGGAGTAGGAGGGAGGGTCTATAGCCTCTGTTTTGTTTGACAACACTTCGAACGTCAACAGGAAGTTACTCCACCCAGGATCACTTAGAGCACCTTTAACAAAGTGATGTAAATAATATATAGCCTACAGTATACTACAATTTAATATGGTCAAAAACACTAGTATTTTCTATAGTATTTTTTTTTTACCTGGTGGAGTTTGCTGTTCTTCTAAAATGAATGCGTGTGTACAGTTTTTATAAAACCGTGGGAACGGATTGTGAAAGCGTGCGCACGGATTATGAATTTGTGGGAACAGATTTAAAAACTGAGGGTACGGTTTGGAAATTTGTGGGTACACTGTAACAAAAGTTTGAAGTTTTCACAGCATTATTACTGTAAAATGAATAAATCCTTACTGTAGAACCTGTATACAGCATGTTGCTGTAAATCTGCAAAGGATCATGGTTAAATGTTAATGGTGGGTAAATTCTACAGTAAATATATATTATAAAATATTAAAGTATATTTAAAATATAATATAATAAAATATAATAAATATATAATATATTTACTGTGAATCACAATGAAGAAATTTTGAGCAGAGACTTTTTTCAGCAGCAGAAACTGAGGAGATTCCACAATTTCTTTAGGATTTGACTTCAACAAGGTAACTTTGCTCATATTTTGCAATGTTACGTTAATTTACCAAGGCTTCCTCTTGTAAATTAACCTGTGTTTAGGAGTGCGCCAGGAGAGAGATGCAGAGAGCGGCACTGATAATATCATTACAAACATAACTGTTTGCTCATGTAAATTTGATAGATTTTTTTTTCTGTCAATATTTGATCACGTCATCAGTTTGGTAGAGTAACATTGCTGGATAAAAGTAAACTGGAACTCTATGCACATGCATGTGTGTTAGCAAAGCTAGCCGTTTCTTATTGTTCTTCTAGCTATGGCATGATGAATCAAATACCAAAGCGGGCAAAAGTATAACGGAGCAACAGGTAAGGATTTTAAACAGCACAACATTTTTCAAAGGATCATGTTTTTCTGAGCTTCTTTGCCAGGCAAAATACAGAATAGATGCTAGCCTTTTTAAGTGAATTCATGCCTTGGGGAAGCATAATATGCCATTGTATTGTCATTGTGTTTGTTTTTAACTGTCACAGGACCATTCATTTACTGTTAACCCCTTTCTTTCAGGCTGCATCAAAGAAACCAGACAATCATTTCAGGTACGTACTAACTATGCATACAATATGTTGAGTTGTGCTTTATAGAGAAGAGAAATGAGCATTATAATATATGGTGATTGGTTCAACGAGTTTTGTTCAGGAACTTGATTGATATGGAACTTCATTGATACAAAATCAATATGACGAACTACATACATCGTTGTGTTGTGGCCTATTTTTTTTTTTTTTTTTTTTTTTTTTACAGTATATGGTTGTGGCCAATCAATGTGTTGTCATGACCTCAAAATCATATGTTCTCAAGGCCACAACTTTAGTCTACATGAATCTACATGAACATATAGCAACATGCTTTTCACTTGTTTCTGTAGTAACTGTCATTAGTTCAGTTGGTTTCAGCTGTGTTTGATTAATTAGTCTCGTTTGTATTAAGTGCCTTGTCTCCATTCTCTGTTTGTAACTCTGTTACAATTATGTTAAAGGTGCCCTAGAACTTTTTAAAAAAAAGATGTAATATAAGTCTAAGGTTTCCCTGAATGTGTCTGGGAAGTTTTAGCTCAAAAAACCCCATAGAATTGTTTTAATTCATTTTTTTAACTGCCTATTTTGGGGCATAATTAGAAATGAGCCGATTCAGGGTGTGTGGCCCTTTAAATCTGGTGCTCCACGCCCCAAGAGCTCGCGCTTGCCTTAAACAACATAAAAAGTTCAAACAGCTAATATATCCCTCAAAATGGATCTTTACAAAGTGTTCGTCATGCAGCACGTCTAATCGCGTAAGTACAGTATTTATTTGGATGTTTACATTTGATTCTGAATGAGTTTGATGGTGCTCCGTGGCTAACGGCTAATGCTACACTGTTGGAGAGATTTATAAAGAATGAAGTTGTGTTTATGAATTATACAGACTGCAAGTGTTATGAAAATAGCGACGGCTCTTGTCTCCGTGAATACAGTAAGAAACGATGGTAACTTTAACCACATTTAACAGTACATTAGCAACATGCTAATGAAACATTTAGAAAGACAATTTACAAATATCACTAAAAATATCATGTTATCATGAATCATGTCAGTTATTATCGCTCCATCTGACATTTTTTGCTATTGTCCTTGCTTGCTTACCTAGTCTGTTGATTCAGCTGTGCACAGATCCAGACGTTCTACACTTGTCTAATGCCTTTCATAATGTTGGGAACATGGGCTGGCATATGCAAATATCTGGGGCGTACACCCTGACTGTTACATAACAATCTGTGTTATGTTGAGATTTGCCTGTTCTTTTAAACAAAAGAAACTTTGATTCTTAAGTCGTATGATTGGATGCTCAAGCCATCCTGGATATTGTTGTTTGACTCTGTACCACACTTGATCTGTGTCTGCTTGGTCATTCTCCTTAGATCTCGCGCTGCTGCTGCCACACATCACAGGGGTTGAGGCGTCTGTATCTTAACTGATGACTGGGATTACAAATATTCGACCTGTTACTGAGATTTTGATCTAACAGAACCCTAAGACCTGCTTTTTTTCTTATGAATTCAGATGTTTGTGATGTAATGGCACTTTGACTGGGTAGAAGTCTGCTGTCGCACTCGCTCAGTGTGGACTCGGCAAAAGTGCACACTTGTCAGCACCCTTCTGAAACCTACAGAGGTTAAAATCCAAATCCATATGCCACATAGCAAATTTCTCTTCTCAAATACTTTTCTTGGACAGCTCTATTGACATCTGGTTATTGACTATTTAATGAGTTTGTAAACGACAATGTGGGTGATTTGTTTTATTTTTTTTATTTCATTCAATAAGCAAATATGTATTCTGTGTATTTAACAACTTTTTATTAATTTTATCTTGAGCATTCTCTTATGCTTCATCTTTCTTGAATGTACTCATTTCCTCTTTTTCAAATAGTTTTTCTCTTTTTAGATGCTCCCCCACCCTTTTTTTTTTTTTTTTTTTTTACATCTGAACCACCTCTAGGACTCTTCTCTTCTCTCACCTCATAAGTCCTCCATATCTACATTTGACAGGTTACAATGGACCACAAGTTCTGTATTAGATTATGCATCTTTTGTGGTAGGATATTAATTTATATTCTTCTCTATCTTTTATTACTTATTTGTTATTTTGTAACACACGGTCACTACCTCAATAGCTGTTTATTTCCTCTCTGTTAGCCTTCTTGTGTTGCAAGTCTTAAGCCTTTTTGTTTCCCTTTTTTGTAAGCAGTGAGTGGCAATAAGATATTTTAAATTGAACTAGTTACATGATCTAGCCAGGTAAAATCTTCTTACATTCTCTTTATACTTTTTATATTTGTTAAAATCCAAAGCTGTTTTTTTTTTTTTTTTTTTTTGGTCACAATGACTATAGCACTGCCTTTTTTTTTCTTTTCCTTTCTTTTCTTCTTCTTCCTCTTCTTCTTCTTCTTCTTCTTCTTCTTTTGTAATGGTTACAAAACCTTTTTTATGTTATCTTACAGGTTTTTTAAATTGATTTGGTGCAATTTTCACAAGCAAATGGTTTTCAAAATTTTAATTTTCAAAACTCTTAGTACTAATATCACAACAGATCATCAAAAGACATTTCAGCATATTTTCAATTGTTTTAGTACAATACACATAATCAAAAAGTATCCTTTTCACTACGCAACTGACTTTTATAATTCTATTGCTATCAAACTTTTGATTTGCATCTCTTTTTGTTCAGTTTAATACGTTTGTTTATTATTTAATCCAACTGAAATTAATGGTTAATCAATTAATCATTTCACCTATACACCCATAGATTTCTATAGATATTGATTCTATAGGCATAGTTTCTATAGAACTCATTTGCAATTTCTGATATGGATAACCAAATGTAATGAATTATAAGCAGTTTATCTTAGATGATGACCACACTTTTCAAAGTGTGTGTGTGTGGTCCTGCAACACTGCGTTGTGAATCAAATGTCCCAACAAGGATAGTAATACCAGTAATTTTAGACCTTGTTTGGACATTTTTTTTTGTCCCCATGAAGAAAATAGCTTATAAATCATATGAAATTATATTTTTATAAAATGTAGAAATGCAGAACGTTTTCTGTGATGGGCACGTTTAGGGATAGGGTTAGTGTAGGGGACAGAATATACAGTTTGTACAGTATAAAAACCATTACGCATTTGGAGAGTCCCCATAAACCACATATACCAATACATATGTGGGTGGGTGGGTGGGTGTGTGTGGATGCGTATGCATGCATATGTGTGTGTGTGTGAGAGAGAGAGAGAGGGATTTGAAATTTGTGAACACAGAGCAGAACAAAGTACAAGGGAAAAGAAACAGTCAATAACTTTATAACATCAGATTGATCAAAGATGCATCAGAAGAAGGGGGACATATGGCATCGTTTTACATTATAGTATACAGTATAAGTTGTGATACTGTAAACAGATTACTATGGTAGAGACTGCCACATTACTGTAACTCACCCTTCATCTAAAAAGATCAACTACAGTACAGATTCAGTCTCATGGTATAGTGAGAACAATTACCTTTCCCACAGAATAAGTTTTAGTTGATCGTAAAACCATTGCCACCAATAGAGCTACGTTCAACTTAGGCTAGCAATGCTTTTGGGAAACACTACCCAGAGCACTACCATTGTGATTACTTTATTGTTAAAGTGATATGAATTCAAGCTCGAAAGACAAGCTCAGCATTTCACCATAATGGTAACCCCAAAACATCAAATTCTCCAAAGCTGTTTGCCAAGCTTTCAATTAAATTTCATATTTGTAATCACCAATGACATCTGACAACAACTGTTTCATAAATGTTTTTTCCAAATGCTCGAATCGTGACAAATTTTTTAATTTTGAATCAAGTTAATGCGCATGTGCAGTCCTAAATGTGCGTCTCTTGTGCCTCATTTCGGACTGTTTCTATAGAAACTGGAGCTTCTCACGGCCACTGCAGTGACGTGATGACTTTACATCTGCCAATTGGCTCTTATTTAGAAGGCGGGACTTCGCGTTGCACTTTCTCCCATTCAAAACAATATGAGTGACATGTCTTGCGTTATTATATAGTCTTTGAAAATAGTAGCAAAGCAAAAAAAAAAAAAAAAAAACTGTATTACATAATCACCTTATTGGTGCTACACAGTGAAATGACCAGCAGCTGCTGAACTGGCATCTGTTACTATAGAATGTATTTTTACATGGTTGTAATGTTGTATTGACCAATCAGCAAAGAGGAATGGAAATATCAATTTTATGTTTCAGTTGTCAAATTACAGTTTTACTAATTCATTCTTTTTTTTAATCACTTCTGAACACTTAAGCGTCTCAGTCGGTGATGGCTTTTAACATTGATCCTGTTACCTGGAAAACTTTCACTGCGCCTTCACCTTCACAGAGTCAAAATGTTGCCTTTGGCTATAAGGTGATACAGAAAGACACAAGGTGAGAGCAACATAACCACTGATAATGGGGGGTGGTGGTGGTGCAGGGGGGGTTGGTTTGGAGAAAAATAAACCCTGCATTGTTTGGAAAGCACAACATTACCACTACCAGTACTCACCACACTGCCATCAACTGTCCAATGAGACATGAAAGAAACCGTGTTAATGTGTTAATTCTGTCTCATATTTCTGCTTTCACACATTGCCCACATTCAAACATGCATCTATGAGAAAAACACAGCAAAAACTAACTCAAATGCACATGACAGCATTTCGCATATTAATATATTCATAATGAAAATCAATTACACTTAAGAGGAAACCAAACAAAGTAAAGCTTTTGGTTAGACACAATGAATACATTCACAGTGTAACGAGGCCTTGTCCTACCCACATACAATGGTACCGACACCCATGGATTCTATTGAAATCAAAAGTAGTATCAAAAAAGTTGCCCATTTTTACCTTAAAGGTGCAATGTGTACATTTTAGGAGGACCTATTGACAGAAATAATATACTATAATATACATAACTATGTTTGTGGTGTAAAAAGAGCTTATATAATGAACCATTATTTTTATTACCTTAGAGTGAGCCATTTCTTTTTTAATACTCCACAGGTCCCCTTACATGTTAAAGAGTTAGTTCACCCAAAAATGAAAATAATGTAATTTATTACTCACCCTCATGTCGTTCCACACCCGTAAGACCTTCGGTAATCTTCAGAAAACAAATTAAGATATTTTAGTTGAAATCCGATGGCTCAGTGAGATCCATTAATGTACTAAAAACATATTCAAATCAGTTCATGTGAGTACAGTGGTTCAATATTAATATTATAAAGCGAAAAGAATATTTTTGGTGCGCCAAAAAATCAAAATAACGACTTATTTAGTGATGGCCGATTTCAAAACACTGCTTCAGGAAGCTTCAGAGCGTTATGAATCTTTTGTGTCGAATCATGATTCGGATCCGCCAAACCGCTGAAATCACGTGACTTTGGTGCTCCGAACCACTGATTCGACACACTGATTCATAACGCTCCGAAGCTTCATGAAGCAGTGTTTTGAAATCGGCCATCACTATATAAGTCTTTTTTTTTTTTTGGCACACCAAAAATATTCTTGTCGTTTTATAATATTAATATTGAACAACTGTACTCGCATGAACCGTCTTAGCTCCACCCCTTCAGGATGCGAGGGAAAGACGCAAGGAAGAGATGCGAGGAAGGAGGAACTGAATCAGGTGAAATGATATCCTCGCTCCCTTTAGCATCACTTCAAATCGTCATCAGCTGCGCTCGAGGGATCTACCCACATGCTGTTAAAGTTTGGTTATTTAAAAAATTAAAATAAATATTAATAAAGCAAGATACCCCATTTAAATATGTGAGATGTAAAGTTTATTTAAACTGTAAAAGTAAAGCTTACATTTAAATTATTGTGACAGATATTAAGGGGGAGGAGAATGTATACATGCGTCAGGTTTCTCGATGAGAAAGACTTTCGCAAAGGATACTCCTGTGTGACTCCTCAGAAAGCTTCCTCACTCCTCGGTCCTCGCCTCCTCGTAGTGCAATTAGAAAATTGAGATGTCCTTCAAGATGGCTGAGCTCGATCGGTTTCCGGGTCATAGGATGGAGGACGGAGGAGTGAAGAAATGAGGAGGGATATTGAGAAGCACCCATGATCACATGAGGGCAAGGAAGTGACAGGAACATGAAACAAGCCTCTTGTCTTATGTGTCATGTTCTCATTGGTTTGTCTCGTCATGTGATACTCTGCTCTGTTCTCATTGGTTCATCGTTTGATGGTGCACAGGTATCCCTTGTTTGCTCATTAGTTTTGTGTATAAATAGCCCTCATGTTTCATTGTTCCTTTGTCATTGTTCGTGTAACCCATTGTTTGGTGAGTGTATTCATGTTCATGCTGTCTTGTGTCAAGTCTATGTCAATCCTGTTTTGGATTATATTTTATGTCACTTTGTTTCAAGAAATTGCACCTGGGTTCTGCAAACTTGCCTACATTGGACTATGTTACACAGAGCTGGCTAACTTATTAAATCGTCAATATTGAAGCATCCAATTTTAAAGCCCTTTTCCTTCTTATTAGAGGGTGTGACAGATGCATCATACTCAAACAGCACACCCAATCAACCAACCAAATTATTTAACATGTTCTCATATGTTTCCTGTCTTCTTTCATAGTCTGCTTGTGAGTGATCCTTTAATACAACTCAGTCAAACTCAAAAAGGACAGATATATTGCTGTGCTGTGACTGAAGGAAACTGCAAGCCACTGCCCATTCCTGGTACTAAGTTTTTAAATTATGCTTACAAGCATTTAATATAAGATACTAGTTTCATGATCCATATTAGTATTTCTTAAAAAAAAAAAAAACTTTTTTTATTTTTTTTTTTTTTTTTTTTTCACCAGTCACCAATGAGGCGGTCAACATGTCCCTTGGTCTTTCAATGTCTATTGATCCTCAGTCTTCAAGAGCAGTGGTAAGTGTCATATTTTAAATCTGTTTTTATGAAAATATATAAAATCTTAATGCTAAGAGAACTTAAGTTATAATATTCTAAAAATGCTACAAATTTTACTGCAAAAAAATGCTAAAATTGGTGCTTGTCTATATTTAGATAATTGTGATTAGATTATAATTTGCTAAAGTTGAATCTACAATTTGCAGTTGATCTAAAAGATGTCCAAAATAATTTTACACTAATTTTCAGATTACACTGAAAATAAAATCTTAATTCCTCTCAGGTCTGTGGTCCAACCATACCTAAGAACTGTGATGCAATAACCACTTACAATGGAATGTGCTTTAAAATCAATCCAGATAATACTGTGAGCAGACCTGTGCCAGAGACTCTGAGAGGTACATATGGTTTACCAAATCAAAGCAAATATTCATACTGTATATACTGTGTGGCATGGTTATTCAGATTAAATGAAAATATGATGCAATTATTAATTTCTCTAACCTCAGATTGCCCATCACAAACTGATATTGCTTTTTTACTGGATGGATCTGGAAGTGTAAGCTCTGTGGATTTTGATAAGATGAAGGATTTTGTTATAGAAATGATCAAAAGTTTTATAGACTGTGATACACAGGTAATCAATGCATTTTTATAATATAGCTTATGTGTGTTTTTTTTTTTTTTTAACCTCAGAGCATGAGTTACTAAATCTATCTGACTGTCTTACAGTTTGCCATTGCACAGTTTTCTTTTCAATGTGTCATTCATAACAAGTTTCAACGAGTCAAAGACGCCATGTGGTGGCAAAATGAAGTAAATCGGATATCTCAACAGAAAGGATGGACCTACACCGCAGCAGCTATAAGACATCTTGTGTGAGACATGTCTGCTGATTTCATTGGAATTCTTTAAACTATGATTAATGAATGGATACACATACTGCTTTGAGTCTTTTTTTCTTTCATTTTTGTGTGTATGTGTGTGTAAATGTTTTTCAGTGCTTCATGGTAAAACTTTAGTATAGGGTACACACATAAACTAATAAACTCCTAATTTACTGCTTAATAATAGGTAGTAAGGTAGTTGTTAATTATAGGTATTGGGTATGATTAAGAATGTAGAATAAGGTTGTGCAGAATAACACATTAATATGTGCTTAATAAGTACTTATAAACAACCAATATACTAGTAATATGCATGTTAATAAGCAGCTAGTTAAAATACCCTAAAATAAAGTTTTACCTGCTTCATAATTTGAACAAGGTTCCAAAGACAAGCAATTATTACTTAATAAGAAATGTCTTCTATACATATCCCATAATTATAATAGTATTGATTAAATATTTTGTAACATTTTGTATTAACAGGAATGAGTTATTCGTCAGTAGTGGAGGTGCAAGACCATCAGCCAGTACAATTTTGGTTGTTATTACGGATGGTGAATCAACTGATCCAAATGATTTGACTGCAGCTGTTCAACAAGCTCAAGATAAAAATATAATACGATATGCTATTGGGGTAAGATTTGATTTCTACTCATATTTTTCCTCTGCTAGATTAAAACGACTTAGTTTTGCAAAAACTGGTTTCATTTATACTGATTCAGATCTAGATGCCTAAGCAAAATCAACACACAACTTTTCTTGGTGTGATTTGTCTCCGAAAAGATTTGATGTTTTCAGTGAACAAACACAAGATCTGATATTTTGCATTATAATTACTGTTTCCCCTATTATGACAATTCTGTCATCACTTACTCACCCTTGTGTCATTCCAAACCTGACTTTTTTTCTTTCTTCTGAAGTGTTTTTAAAATGAAAATCAATGGTGTCCATTGTTGTCTTGACAGCAGAAACATTCTTCAAAACATCTTTCTTTGCATTCATTTGAAGAAAGAAAGCCATACAAGTTTGAACTGAAATGAGGGAGAGTAAATGATGGCTGAATTTTTTTTTTTTTTTTTTTTGAAATATCCACTTACTTAAAGTAAAAAAAAAAAAATAAAAAAAAATCATTACATTTATAAATTATTGAATATAATTATTGAATTTTTCTTAGGTTGGCAATGCTTTTAATAGTGACAGAGCAAGAAGGGAGCTGGCAACTATTGCATCTTTACCCTCCAATAATTATGCGTTTCAAGTAACCGATTTTGATGCTCTAAAAAGCATTCGTGAAAAACTCAAAGAGAACATTATCGCCATTGAAGGTATGTTTTCAGAATGACTGACAGAATGTTTACATTTTAGAGTTATCAACTGTCATGTTAGTACAGTTACTTTGTTCATTTGATTGATTCATACTAATAATACTACTAATAATAATTAACGATGTTGTTGCTTCTTTTATTTGCTAGGAACCCAGACCTCTGGAGATTCATCTCAAATGGAGTTTGCACAGGACGGGTTTAGTGCAGCATTAACATCAAATGTAATTCTATGTATTTAACTTATTTGACACCAAAGTGTTTTTTGTTTTTTTTACATTATTTGCTACCATAAACATGATGTTGGCTTTTTTTTCAAAGCTCAATGAAAAACACTGTGGATTTTGTATGCTTGTAAACTTATCTAGAAATTGAACATTATAATATTATCTGCATCCAGACAGATATGATAATGACTGCAGTGGGAGCTTTCCAGTGGAAGGGTGGATATCAGCTGTACAAACCAAATGATAATTCAACGGTCTTTCAAGCTGGAACTGAGCATGACAGTTATTTAGGTGAGATCTCTTCGATTGTGTAAATCAGTATTAATCAGTCAAAATACATCATAATATTTTCAAGTCTATTTTCTTCACAGGTTATTCCTTGGCAATAGCAACAATGTCAGGAGCAAAGTATGCAGTCATGGGAGCACCAAGACACAAGCATAAGGGACAAGTAACTGTTTCAAGAATTGATCGAAGTGATGTAAAACAACTGGATCCTCCTAAGGTTGTAACACTCAAATTTGTGTAAAACATTAGGACTTCACACATTAATGTATAAACGAATGAAAGTAAAAGAGATCAAAATAGATATATAGTAAACTACAGCTATGGCCAAAAGTATTGACAGTGACATAAACTTTGTGTTTCGCAAAGTTTGCTGTTTCAGTATTTGCAGATTATTTTTTCACTTGCTATACTGGAAAACAATGATAAGAATTTCATGTTTTAAAGCAAAAACATTCAATATATGCAAAGAGTCAGTATTCACAGTGTTGACCCTTCTTCTTCATAACCTCTACAACTGCCCCCATCAGCAGCTTCAGCAGAAGTTGCTTTTGCAGAACGTTTTGATTCCATTAGTTATTCTAGGCAGTCTTTTGGGCAGAATTGTGATGAAAAGTAACCTCACACATGGATTGTCTCAGGATGCTTCACTGTTGGCACGACATGGGATTCATGGTAGCGTTCACCTTTTCATCTCTGGACAGTTGATTTTCCAGAAGTCCCAAACAGTCACAAGGGGGTTTCATCAGAGAAAATAACTCAATAACAGAATAATAACAGAATTTCAGTCTGTACTTTATGTTTTTCTTGGAGAACAATTGGCTTCTTTGTAGCCCTTCTTGACACTAGGCCGTTGTCCCAAAGTCTTGGCCTCACAGATGCAGATATCACCATGTGGTGATAATGTGATTAGTGAAATGATGTTAACTGAGAGTTTTGTTCCAGGGCCAAAAAAAAAAAGACAAGATTAGATTAACTAGCACAAACAATGTGAATCGCAACAACTGAAGCAGCAAACTTTGCAAAGCACAAAATTCATGTCAGTGTCAAAACTTTTGGCCATGAATGTATATTGCTTCCCTTCATCTTTTCTCAGCCTCAGATTGGCTCATATTTTGGAGCTGAGGTGTGTGCGGTGGATTTGAACAAGGACTCCAATACAGACCTACTTTTGGTATCGGCACCAACATACACTGAGTCTGACCGGGAGGGCAAAGTGTTTGTTTACATCTTCACACCTCAGGTCAGTGATTTCAATTAAAGGTCATTTAAAATTAACATTTCATCAGAAAAGATTGAATAAATATACCTTTCCATATGTTTAACCCTGTTTATCCTCTCTCTGTTATATCTTCACAGTCAAACTTCACTTTTTCGGATACACTGGTGGGCATGGCAGGTCAGAGGGGTCGGTTTGGCTCTTCTCTGGCCAGTCCAGCAGATCTGGATGGTGATGGTTTCATGGATGTGCTGGTTGGAGCTCCTTTAGAGGAGGATGGACAGGGCAGCATCTACATCTTCAATGGGAGAGATGGAGAGATCAATTCAAAATACTCACAGGTGAAAAAGATTTGGTTAATAGCAGTTTAAATGGAAAGTTCACATGAGAAAAATGATTCTGTCATATATTTTTTTCACCCTCGTGGTTCACCTTTCTTTCATTACCTTTCCTTGACTCACTTCATGGACTCATTCTAATATTTTTGTTATCTGTTTCCTTCCTCCTTGAATAAAACAGAGGATTGTTGGATCATCTGTGCGATCAGGTTTGCGGTTCTTTGGGATTTCATTGAGTCAGTCTTCTCTAGACCAGAGTCAAGATGGCCTTCCTGACATTGCTGTTGGGTCCAAGGGAGCAGTTCTGCTTCTCAGGTCTGTTTTCTGTTTTAAAGAACTAAAATCTATACAAATACAGTTTCAGCTATAATCAATCATATGTGTTATATGTGGATCATTCAGGTCCAGACCCATCATGCTCTTGGAAACCAAAGTAACTTACAACCCAACCAAAATACCAACCAGTGAAACAGACCAGTCACTGGAAAACACCATGAAAGTGTGTTTCACCATGCGTCCATACAGACACCGCATAAGAGGTTTATAAAAAAAATAGAAATATTCTTGAATGTTGTAATTAATGTTGAAGTGTGCAAATTTTGCAGTGTTTAGCTAGTTTTTTCAATGACATCAAACAGCCTTATTTTTCAAATTCCCTTTGATGGCTCTGGTAGCACAAACTATAGCGTTAAAAGCTTGTTTCTCTCTCTTTCTCTCTGAGAGAGAATTAGCACTCATATATTTAAATACAAAATAATTATTTAAAATTGTAATAGTAGTTTATTTTATATTTTCTGTATTTTTTTGGGGAGGGAAAAAAAACAAAAACGTATCTCGTTATTTCGACATATTAAGTCATTATTACGACATAACTCTTTACTGAATATCAACTTTAATAGAAGATGTGCACTTTCCAACGCAGCAATAACGTGTTGGTTTGCAATTCTAGTTTTTATTGCGATCGCCGCGGTTTCGAATCCGCCTTTTGCAGAATTCGCTCGATCTTCTCTATTTTCACATCACATATCAGAAAGGCATTTATTTTCAATAAAAGTGAAAATAATGTTCTAAAAGTGGAAATAACTTCCATAACGAGTGTTTACCAACATTAAAAGTATTTATTGGGCAGGGTTAGCAGCATAGAGGGCAGAATAAGACAGGGAATCAATTAAAGGGATAGTTCACCCAAAAATGAAAATGTGATGTTTATCTGCTTACCCCCAGGGCATCCAAGATGTAGGTGACTTTTTTTCTTCAGTCGATCACAAATGATGATTTTTAACTGCAACCGCTGCTGTCTGTCAGTCAAATAATAGCAGTGGATGGGAACTTCATCTATAAGAGTGAATAAACCTTGCTTAGACAAATCCAAATGAAACCCTGCGGCTCGTGACGACACCTTAATGTCCTAAGACACGAAACGATCGGTTTGTGTGAGAAACCGAAAAGTATTTATATAAGGTTTCATTTGGATTTGTCTAAGCAAGGTTTATTCACTCTTATAGATGAAGTTCCCATCCACTGCTATTATTTGACTGACAGACAGGAGCGGTTGCAGTTAAAAATCATCATTAGTGATCGACTGAAGAAAAAATGTCACCTACATCTTGGATGCACTGGGGGTAGGCAGATAAACATCAAATTTTCATTTTTGGGTGAACTATCCCTTTAAAGAATGCTATGGTTATGTTGACCTACTGTTACAAGTTGGTGCTCCAAAATCCCAGAGGTTTATCTTGGGAATTTGCATTCATTCCAGGCTAACCTTTATTGAGGTTAAATTTGGGTAGTCCATAGTAAATAAAATAATTTATAGTACAAATAGCTGTAGATCAGGGGTGTAACAAAGGTATCCAATCTGATTTGAACTATAATTAAAATTAGAGATGCACTAGTCCAGGGGCCAAAAACGTTTTATAAACATTCTTCATTCCGAGCTTGCAAACAAACTGCTTTGTAATAATTTCCCAAAATTTCATTTGTGTATTTACGAAGTCTGTAAACAAGACGTTAAGGCTGCACATGGGGATTCACCGTCAGCACTTGATTGAGCTGAAGCTTGTGTTGTGTTCCCCAAACCATAATTTGAAACGCTGTAGGCTAGTCAGGAATAACTTCTTAAAAAAAAAAAAAAAAACCTTACCAAAATTTTAAATGCCAATGTATTTATAAATATGCTAGAAATATATAAACATTCTATCTTTGATTTATGAGTACTACAGTAAAAAAAAAAAAAACATTTGAAATGTAAAAAATGTCTTCTATGTACATATGTTAGAATATTTTATGTTCTTTATCTAGACCTATCCACAAATATTAATTACACCATAATGCTGGATGCCATGCGACAGAAATATCGAGCAAACTTCTCACCCGAAAACCGGCTCCTCAGTAATGTGCTGAAGATTGGATTGAATGCAGAAACTTGTGGAAGTCATCGTTTCTTTATAGACGTAAGTCTGAATCACTTTGTGACAATACTTTTTTCTTATCTCAATCTTTTGTATATATGAGTCAGTTATTCTAGCTGTAAGAATGAAATCTCAGTGGGAATAATTAAATCTTGTACCTTCTAAGATGCAACAATGTAGCAATATAAACGTCTCGGTTACGTATGTAACCCTCGTTCCCTGAAGGAGGGAACGGAGACGTACGTCAGTAGTGACCGACGAATTGGGATATCGCTTAGAGAGCCCTATCATCTTCGTGTAAACTAAAACAAGCCAATGGAATTGGCGTGCGATATTTGCATAATGCGCACCGCCCCCGACAGGTGTATATAAATAGGAAGCAGATGCAATCGCACTCTGTTTTTCGCTGAGGAGACAACTGGTGTCCGCACTACAGCGAGGGTACAGAAACTGTGGCGACGGGACGTACGTCTCCGTTCCCTCCTTCAGGGAACGAGGGTTACATACGTAACCGAGACGTTCCCTTTCAGTCGGTCACGTTCGACGTACGTCAGTAGTGACCAACGAATTGGGATCCCAACTAAAGCGCCACAGTTACGAAACCCCTTCCAGTGCCCAGCGCAAGCTCAGCCGCCCATAGCACCGGCTGGCGGTGAAGGGGGCGAGCTTACACCGAGAGAGTCTACTGCTGTCTACCACTACCCACTAAGTAAACTAGACACACTGGGAAAGCGAACCCGAAGGGACGCTGCGGAGACCACTACCTACCCGATGGGGGAGGAGTTTACGTGGGAATACACATATGGACTGGCCCGGGGGGCAGTACGCATATGGAGTCCCTGGGATGGCTCCACCTGGTTAGGGGGAGACTCATCTGACAGGTGACAGCAGAGCTGGCTCTGCTAAGGGAAAGACACGGACTCGGCCCGTAGGGAGTTTTAAACCGTGGAAAATACACATATGGGACCGCTCACGTAGAGGGGTCACGACATATGGGCCCCAGCCAACAGACAGCGTCAGCGACGGATGTAGGCCTGGCATCAGACACTCCGCAATGTCCGAGCCGAAGGGGAGGCGGAGGAACTCGACAGGGTTCGCCAAGCGGGGAACGCGACTGGAGTGAAAGTATGCACGTATCCGGCCAGAGGCGGGAATGGCATTGCAAGCCGACACTTAGAGTGGGTACAACACGTCTACCGACTAGTGGATGCGAGTACACGCGAGGATACCGGCTCTACACGTAGGCTATAAAACCTAGCGAACGTGTTAGGTGTCGCCCAGCCCGCAGCTCTACAGATATCTGTCAGCGAGGCGCCATGAGCCAGCGCCCAGGAAGAGGCCACCCCTCTGGTGGAGTGGGCTCTCAACCCGAGCGGGCAAGGCACGCCCTGGGATTCATACGCCAAGGCGATGGCATCCACTATCCAGTGGGCCATCCTCTGCTTGGAGACAGCCTTTCCCTTCTGCTGGCCTCCGTAACAGATGAAGAGCTGATCTGAGGTCCTAAAGCTTCGCGTTCTGTCCACGTAAACGCGCAGAGCGCGGACGGGACAGAGCAAAGCTAGGGCTGGGTCTGCCTCCTCCGAGGGCAGCGCTTGCAGGTTCACTACCTGATCTCTGAAGGGAGTGGTAGGAACCTTGGGCACGTATCCAGGCCGGGGTCTCAGGATGACGTGAGAAGCACCGGGCCCGAATTCTAGGCACGTTTCGTCGACCGAAAATGCATGCAGATCCCCTACCCTCTTCAGGGAAGCCAATGCAACCAGAAGAACCGTCTTAAGAGACATTAGTTTCAGGTCGACTGATTGCAAAGGTTCGAAGGGATGACCCCGGAGAGCTGTGAGAACCAGGGTCAAATCCCAAGAGGGTACGGAGGAAGGGCGAGGAGGATTCAGTCTCCTGGCCCCCCTCAGGAATCTGACGATCAGATCGTGTTTCCCCAGGGACTTACCCTCAACTGCATGGTGATGTGCGGCAATGGCGGCAACATACACCTTGAGGGTGGAGGGAGACAGCCTTCGCTCCAACCCATCTTGCAGAAAGGAAAGCACGGATCCGACCGAACATAATCGGGGGTCCTCTCGGCGAGAGGCGCACCATTCGACGAACAGGTTCCACTTCGGCGCGTAGAGATTCCTAGTAGAAGGAGCTCTAGCGGAAGTGATGGTGTCTACGACCGCTTGCGGGAGATCACTCAGAACCTCCGCATCCCGTCCAGGGACCACACGTGGAGGTTCCACAGATCGGGAGGCGGGTGCCACAGGGTGCCCCGTCTCTGAGTCAGGGTGTCCTTCCTCAGAGGAATCGGCCAGGGAGGTGCTGTCACGAGGAGAATGAGGTCTGAGAATCAGGTCCGAGTGGGCCAGTACGGAGCCACTAACAGAACCTGCTCCCCGTCCTCCCTGACCTTGCACATGAATAGTGCGAGAAGGCTCACTGGGGGAAGCGCATGTTTGCGCAGACCCGGGGGCCAGCTGTGTGCCAGGGCATCCGTGCCGAGCGTGCCGCCGGTCAGGGAATAAAACCACTGGCGGAGGGCAGTTTCCGGGGAGGCAAGCAGGACTACCTGGGCCTCGCCGAACCGCTGCCAAATCAGCTGGACCGCCTGGGGGTGGAGCCGCCACTCGCCCGCAAGTAGATGCTGCCGTGACAGCTCGTCGGCTGCACGGTTGAGCACACCTGAGACACGAGTGGCCCGAAGGGACCTCAGATCCTTCTGACTCCACAACAAGAGATGGCGGGCGAGTTGCAACATGCGACGGAAGCGTAGACCACCTTGACGGTAGGTGTACGCAACGGCCGCAATGCTTAGTGAGCGGACTAGAACGTGCTTGCCTGACAACAGCTCCTTGAAGCGGGCCAGCACAAGACGAACCGCTAGCAACTCGAGGCAATTGGTATGCCAATGCAGCTGAGGCCCCGTCCAAAGACCTGTCACTGCATGCCCGTTGTACGTGGCCCCCCATCCCGTGGCAGAGACATCTGTGGAGACCACAGCATGCCTGGACACTCGTTCGAGGGGTACTCCGGCCCACAGAAACGAAGGGTCCAACCACCGGATAAGGGTGCGACGGCAGCTCGGTGTCACGGGGACACGGAGCGTGCCGCACTGCCACGCCCATCTCGGGACCCGGCTGACCCTTCATATCGGCTGGAGGGACCGGCTTGATTGTACCCTTCGCCAGGAGGACAGCAATCTCCACCCGGAGAACAGGAGCACTGTCCAACGACACCGGAGTGAAGTGGACAGCCCTGAAGACCGGGGGACGCCGGGAGAACTGAATCGCATAGCCGAGTCTGATAGTACGAATGAGCCAACTGGACAGGCTGGGGAGCGTGCTCCACGCTTCCAGACACTGAGCCAGCAGGACCAAAGGCACCACAGACGCACCGGGGGTGGGGCAGCAAGGCAGAGAGGGACCCGACCCGGACGGCTTGGGGGCGGCCCGGAGTGGGGTCAGACTCTGCGAGGCAGCAGTGTGCATGGGAGACCGCGCGCGGGACGCGGTCTGCACCATCACACTGCCACCTGCTGGCGAATGGGGGGGGAGCTGTCAGCGGCGAGGCGGAGCCTGGCACACTGACAGACACCCCTTGTTGTGACCTGGAGTTTGAGGAAACTGCTCTTTTTGTGAAAAAGTGGGTACCGCTGGACTCCGGAGAGCCAGCTGCGGTAGACAGACAAACACAAATTCCCCCCGGCCCTCCTCCGGGGGTGGGAGAGATGGTGGAAAACTCTCCCGAAGAGCAAGATCCTTCCCCTCCAGGTTGCCCGTCTCAGTGCCGTGTTTTGCTCTTACGCTTACCACCGGGCTTAGCGGAGACGGGCTGGGCACCACGCCCGCGACCGGCACCCTGCTGTCTGGCTGGTGTAGGCTGCTGCTTTGCCGTCTTAGCAGGGGCGGAGGACGATGCAGGCGGGCGCCCTCGGCGACGAGCGGGCTGAGGCTGAGCCACGGGTGGCTGGGTGGAGGCAGCAGCGGACCGCCGTGGCATAACGTGACTGATAGCCTCAGCCTGCTTCTGTGCAGCGGAGAACTGATGGGCGAAGCTCTCCACCGCGTCGCCGAATAGGCCGACCGGGGACACGGGGGATTTTAGGAACCTCTGCTTGTCGGCATCCCGCATGTCCGCCAGGGTCAGCCAGAGATGGCGTTGCTGGACTACCAAGGTAGACATCGCATGACCAACAGCGCGTGCTGTCACCTTCGTCGCTCGGAGGGCGAGGTCGGTGGCAGCGCGCAGCTCCCCCAGCAGCTGTTGGTCAGGACCTTCCTGGGGCATTTCCGACAGCGCTTTTGCCTGGTAGACCTGCAAAAGCGCCATCGCATGCAGGGCAGAGGCAGCCTGCCCACAGGAACTGTAAGCTTTCTCAGTCAGACCGGCTGAGAATTTACAGGCCCGGGACGGGAGTCGCGGCTCACCACGCCAGCCAGCGGCCGTTGGACACAGTTGCATCGCAACAGACCGCTCGACTGGCGGGATCCTCGCGTACCCCCTGGCTGCCCCGCCGTCCAGGGAGGTGAAGGCGGACGGGGGGCCAGGCCTCGAACGAACACTATACGGTGTCTGCCAAGACCTGGTCACCTCATCGTGCACCTCCGGGAAGAAAGGCATTGGGGCGGGACGCTGGGGCTGGCCAACGCGACCCGCCCCCAAATACCAATCATCCAGCCGCGATGGGCCGGGACAGGGTGGAGGGTTCCACTCGAGCCCGACACACAAGGCGGCCCGGGAGAGCACAGCCGAGAGTTTGGGATCCGATTCGGGCAACACTGCCGTCCCGGAGGGAGGCAGCGCGTCCGGATCTTCCTCCCCCGAACACTCAAACTCGCCTTCCGACGCAGCGATCGACATCTGATCCTCCGCCGGCGCACCAAAGGTAACGGCTGGACAGTCCGAAGAGGGCCCAGCGGAAACCAACGGCGGCAGGATGGGTTGCGGTGCTGATGAGGGGGCAGGGGCCCGCGGAGCGTTTCCGCTCGACGGGGGAGCCCTGACCGTTATCCTCAGGTCGCCCTCCCTATACAGCGCCGTACCGTCATTCCGGTTCCCGGGGCCGGAAAAAACGGTCGTACGCGGCATAGGAGAGGGGACTCCCGCTTCCTGAGACTTCAGGAAGGAGAGCCTCGACCTCAGCACCGCGATGGTCATGTTCCCGCAATGGGAACATGAACCATCCACAAACGCTGCTTCAGCGTGCTGAACGCCCAAACACGAGATGCAGCGATTGTGCCCATCAGCAGGGACCAGGGAACGACCGCACCCATTAACGCACAGACGAAATGACATACTGTCAGGGTTCGTCTGTAAAGCTCTTTTAGAAGGGGAAGTCAACTCACTCGTGCTGAAGCACCCAGGGAGCGACGCGATGTGTCAGGTACACCACTCCCTGACACACCGAGGAACCGGCCCAAATCGCTGCCTCACACACACTCTTTTTTGTGTTGCTGTGAAAACAGCAGTTTAGAGCTTATAGCTCGGCTCCTCAGACACTCGCGACCTCGCTGCACGTGCCCTCTTCACCAGCACCAAAGCTCGCTGCAGATCCTCTTCTGAGGCAGTGTTTTAGTAAGAAAAACACACGAAGAAAGGAGTCTTCTAAATAGGACACCAGTGAATGGCTCCGAAGCGAAAGACAGAGTGCGATTGCATCTGCTTCCTATTTATATACACCTGTCGGGGGCGGTGCGCATTATGCAAATATCGCACGCCAATTCCATTGGCTTGTTTTAGTTTACACGAAGATGATAGGGCTCTCTAAGCGATATCCCAATTCGTCGGTCACTACTGACGTACGTCGAACGTGACCGACTGAAAGGGAACTGAAAATCTTGATTTTACTTTAAATTATTGTCATTTATCTATTCTTGCCCACTCAGGCTTTCTCAGAAGATGCTCTGAACCCAGTGTCCAATCAGCTGATGTTCACTTTTGACGGTCTACCATCTAGATCAATGCAAAACATAAAGCCAATACTGCTGCCAGAGATAAAGACCACCACAGACCACAGTGTAAGAGAAAGCAAAACAATGTTTGTTTTAAAATGTGTACGGTTGTGGTCAAAAGTTCATCTTCACCTTGAAAAGTGTTAATTATTTTAACATAATCAATGGGATCATTAAAAAATACATGTTATTTTTTATTTACTACTGTCCTGCGGGCTGCTTTTCCCAAAAGCATCATAAGTTGATCGTAGAGATCATTGGTGGCAATGGAGCTATACGATCTTAGGCTTACAATGCTTTTGGGAAACTCTGCCCTGAATAAGATATTTACGATGTTTACATGTAGTCCAAAAGACAAAATAATAGCTGAATTTAGAAAAATTACCTCATTCAAAAGTTTACATATGCCTGATTGATACTGTGTGTCGTTACCTATATGACCGTGACTGCTTTCTTTTTTTTTTTTAAATAGTTATTCATGAGTCCCTTGTTTGTCCTGAACAGTTAAACTGCTCACTCTTCTTCATAAAAATCCTCCAGATCCTGCAAATTCTTTGGTTATCATGCAAATTTTGCATAATTGAAACCTTTTCAGCTGTGACTGATTTTGAGATCCATTTTTTCACACTAAGGACAACCGAGGGACTCACGCAACTATTACAAAATAGTAATATTTGACAACAAGGGCCAACTATCACAAAAAAAACCAAAACAAAAAGCGCTCATAAATCATAGTATTATTTTAATTTACTTGGATCTTTTTTTTATTTTTTTTATTTTTTTTTTGTCTAAAGATATTATTACATATCTAGTGGAATACAGTTATGATTTAAGAATGTACTGTATATCTAAATATCTCACCTCATTCCACAGCTGGATTTTGAGATAAACTGTGGACATGATGATATTTGTGTTGATGACCTCAGGATGGATTTCAATTTCTCTGGGTGAGCAAATATTTATGATTAGTTTTTATGTATTACATTAAAGATCTACACACATGAATACATGGAAAGAGCGTAATAATGGAGATTAACAATGACAAGTTATGGAATCATCCTTATACTGTGAGAATCTCTCTTTGGTTTCTGTGATTCAGATCTTCAAACATAGAGGTTGGGATAATGCAGGAGATCAACGTGACAGTGTTTGTAGAGAACAGAGGAGAAAACTCATACAACACTCTCTTCACCCTCAAATACCCCTTTGGACTTTCCTACAGGAGAATCACATCTAAACAGGTGACACCAGGATGATTGTATTGAAGAGACTCACAATTTGTCCACAAATCAAATACAGTTTTTCTGAAAGGCATTTTTTAGGCAATTGGAATGTTTATTGTCATTGAATTTGTTATGAGTTTATTATTGAATGAGTATTTACACATGATTTTCTGTATGAGCAGGGCAGAGTGGAGTGTGAATCTCCGGACAGTGAGCAAAAAGGTTCATTTGGAGAAACCACCTGCCACATCAGTAAACCCATCCTCAAGGGCAACGCTCAGGTGAGCTCACTTTTTCAACTGTCCTGTGAGTTTTTCTGTTCAAGCACTCATTGTTTCCTCTGTGTCCACTTCTAGGCTGTGTTTCTTATTACATACAGCATCAATAAAGCAAGCACCTTTGATCAAAGTGTGACATTCACCGCTCAGATCAACAGGTATTACATATTTACTGTGAGATGTTTGAGTGCACTCAATGTGTACAGATACATCGCTTAACCATGAGCTGTTAAGAAATTGCTCATATGTGAGAAACTGATAGCTGAAAATGCAACTACTAACCAAAACACTTCATCACTTACAGTGGGAATGAACAACACTCTCAAACCAGTCAGTTATTCAGACAGAAGAGCATTGGTGTCAAATATGCCATTAGCATTGCCTTAATAAGGTTAGTGCTCTTGTTTTTCAACAGTCATTCTCAACTGGTTTTGCTTCAGCACCAAGAATTGACAATAAACATTATTTCCACTTGATGGTCAGTGTAAAAATCTGGGGTTCTGAAGCAAAACCAGTTGCAGTGTTAAATATTAATATTATTTTTTTTATAATATTTTAAATATAAGGGAAGAGCAAAACACTAAACATGGGGTTACACTTTATTTTAAGGTGTCCTTGTTATTGTTTAATTATACAGTTATGTACTGATTAATACTAATAAACATGTACTTACAATAGGGTTAGGTGCAGGAATAGGGTTTGTAGTATAGTATATTGTAGTTTGTAGTATGTAGTATTACTATAGTAACTATGTAAAATGTGTGACAAGGACTCTGTAAAATAAGGTTACCAAACATGTTTAAGGTATTTATTTGCCAAAAAAGACAAACTATAGTTAAAACTAAAGCATACATTAACTAGAACATGATCAGTTATTAATATTTTGTTTGTTTCTTTTGTTTTTGCATGTTTTCATAATGTCCTTGTAACAGCCTCACCAAACATTATGTCTGCATAATTTGGCATGTTTCAAGTGTGAAGATGACAAAATCCCATTAGGCAACTTGAGGAATTAATGGCTGTCCTACAGTAAAGAAATTCAAAATGTCTTTATTTGCTTGTTTTAAAGGATTCCAAAATGTTTATTTTATTTGGCAATTGTTATATAACGATGCATTTATAAATAACTTTAATTTCTTCATTTCAAGCTTTACACAAACACACACACACAAAAGATTTTAATAACTGACATATTTTCCCTTTATTTTAAATAAGACATGAAGATTCAAGCCTCCACATTCATTTTACTGCACAGAAAAATGATTCTGATAAACCAGTCAAACAGATCCTAAAGGTACTGAAGTGAAATTCACACAATTCCATGAACATAAAAAATAATTATATACACATTATCTAATCCAAAACTGAATTTCACTGTCTTATTCTCTATATAAATGTCTTTTCATGGCAAAAATGGAATTTTAATGTCCTTCTCTCTTTCAGGTTGAAAATGATTTTAGAGAATTAACTTTCAAAGTTTTTATCAGAGTACCAGTGATTCTGGGAGTTAAAGCCATCTGGACTGACAAAAACTTTCTGGTTAGTATATATGAATGTGTTAGGAAAAGACCATCAATGTCATTGATTCACATTTTCCAAATAAAAAAACAAAACAAACAAACAGTAAATTATGTGCTTTTTAGATTCCAGACTGTGTGAAACAGAGGGATGAGCGGCCGATTGTAACCGATTTTGTGGAAGTAATTAAAAAGGATCATGTGGTGGTAATTGAGTTTCATTCCCTGATCTAACTAAAACAAATCCATAAAATATCATGTTTCACCTTCTTTGTGCATTGACCACATTGCTCTGTCTTTCTGGATGTGTGTGTGTGTCAGAATTGCTCTGTGGCGGTGTGTACCGTGTTCAGCTGTGACGTCAACCTCATAAAGAATGAATGGAAACTCTATTATATATCTGGCAATGTGAGCTCTGGATGGATTGAGCAGGTATCTGACTTTTAAAGCTAATTCAGATCACAGACCATATATATGCATAGTTGTTTGATCATTTCTTATTGTCATATTCTGTGTCTCTTTTAGACTGGACTCAGAGCTGTTATGTTTGAGTTGGTCAGTTCAGTGTCTCTGGATTATGACAAGAGCAAATATATTTTCTTTTCCTCTGATTCTCAACACACCGCACCGTCTCTCCAGGTAATGCATTTTCTTCACAAATTAACCAAATAGCCTATGTTAAAAAAAAATGTAAATCAAATCAAATGTAATAAAAAACTTTACATTGAAATAACATTTTAAAATGTAAACTTTAAACATTTTTTTTAAACTGAAACATGTTTCAGGCCTTAATGATGTTATGTTAATATGTGAGGGCGGATTGTCAGAGGTTATATTGTATTCATGTGTGTGTATGTAGATTAACACTCAAGTGGAGGTGTATGAGGAGCCGAACCTGACCAAAGAGATCATTGGAGGAGTGATAGGAGGACTGGCTGTCCTCACAGCAGCCTTCTATAAGGTATTCGGCCATTATAAAATTAGTTTCAGTAGTCCCTGACACTTTCACCTTTTTGCTACACAATCTATATTTTTTAATGCTTACAGCATATTACTGCATATTTTCTCTCTTTACAAGGCTGGGTTCTTCAAAAGCCAGTACAAGCAGATACTGCTGGAGGCGCAGGGGGATGCAGGAGGAGAGCCAAACATGACACAATAATGTGCATTCAAACAGTTATAAGATATACTTGTACTGATTGTGTTTTGTGGGCTTGAGAATGAAACATGAATATATTTAACGCTTCATTGTAGCAAAATATTTCAGACTGATTTAGAACAATTTATGAGAATAAAAAGTGGTCAAATTTTGAGCTTATTTCATATTGTCAGAGTTACGTTCAGTTTTGTCATTCTTAAAGGTGCCCTAGATTGTTTTTTTTACAAGATGTAATATAAGTCCTAGGTGTCCCCTGAATGTGTCTGTGAAGTTTCAGCTCAAAATACCCCATAGATTCTTTTTAATTAATTTTTTTAACTGCCTATTTTGGGGCATCATTAACTATGCACAGATTTTTTCAGCGTGGCCCCTTTAAGAGATGCGCTACCTCTGCCACACGAGCTCTGGACTCTATATTCATCGCATAAACAAAGTTCACACAGCTAATATAACCCTCAAATGGATCTTTACAAGATGTTCGTCATGCATGCTGTATGCATGCTTCGAATTATGTGAGTAAAGTATTTATTTAGACAGTTACGTTTGATTCTGTGTGAGTTTGAGGCTATGCTCTGTGGCTAAAGCTAACATTACACACTGTTGGAGAGATTTATAAAGAATGAAGTTGTGTTTATGCATTATACAGACTGCACATGTCTAAAAATGAAAATAGCAACGGCTCTTGTCTCCGTGAATAGAGTAAGAAACGATAGCAACATGCTAATGAAACATTTAGAAAGACAATTTACAAATATCACTAAAAATATCATGATATGTCAGTTGGATCATGGATCATGTCAGTTATTATTGCTCCATCTGCCATTTTTCGCTGTTGTTCTCGCTTGCTTACCTCGTCTGTGCACAGATCCAGATGTTAATACTGCCTTTCCTTGTCTAATGCGTCGAACAGGGGCTGGCATTATGCAAATATTGGGGCGGAGCCCCCGACTGTTACGTAACAGTCGGTGTTATGTTGAGATCCGAGTGTTTTCCGGAAGTCTTTTAAACAAATGAGATTTACATAAGAAGGAGGAAACAATGGAGTTTGAAACTCACTGTATGTCATTTCCATATTTAACCATGCCAAGATAAATTCAATTTTTCATTCGAGGGCACCTTTAAGTAATTAATTAGGCAACAAGTGAACACAATGGTCAGACGCAGGGAAACTAAGTCAACTTAAGAATGACAAAACTGAATGTAACTCTGGTACATATCACTTCTAATGACCGAGTATAAACTCTTTTCCTCACATGCACATGGTTTTTGAGATTTTTTTTTATTATTGGGTTTCTTCAGATTTTTTATAATACGGATTTACTCTGGGTGTATTTTGAAAATGTTTTATTGCCTTCTGCTTAATATAAAGATATTGTTTATTTTGCTTAGCAGGTATTTTTGCTATATATTATATATATATATATATATATGGCACTTATTGTCAAGGAAAGCAAAAAAAAAAAATGGCATTAACCATTATACTTTTTTTGTCTCATTATTTGGTTACACTTTATTTAAATGTGTCCCTATTACTGTGTAATTATTGTTTTATGGCGTATAAATTTTAACTAAACACCTTTAACCTTATTATTTATTATTCTCAGGTTAGGTAGAGTAAGTCAAATCTGACATAAATCATAAGCATTCAAACATTAATTACAATTTGCTCAGAAGACTTCTCTGTGGTCTGTTCGTGCTCAAGGGTTTAGTAATAAAAAATACCGGTAGACAGTTATTTGCAATTAATGTAATGTAATTAGCTGGGTTTCTCGTGTCGAGAGACACTGCTCAATCAGTATCTGCCTGGCCAGTCTTCTCATCAGTCTTTTATACTCAAACAATTCACTGCTGATGTTCAATTCTCATCTGTTGTCATCAGTTGGAGAGCTGCCCAGTCTTCCACAATCCTTTTAAGGTGTTTCTGATGTAGCCTGCATTTTCTCCTGTTAGCTCTCCTTTTGGCTCTTCTCCTCTGTGTCCGTCTCCATTTCGTCTGTAAAATATGCCTTATCTACAGCATTACAATTTCCTTGGGTAACACTTTACTTGAAGGGGTGTGCATAAGACTGACATGACACCTTCATAATCATGACATGACACGTGTCATGAATATGAAGGAGGTTTTATGCATGTCTATGACAACTGTCATTAAGTGTCATTCACTCAATTATGTCATTTTTAATGCAAAGATGACATTGTGTGAGATGTCTTTGTTACGACAACTTGACATAAACCAATACATCATAACCTGTCAGTGTCTTTGTCATGACAACTTGACATTACCAAGACAACATAACCTGTCATAAACATGACATAGCAAAGTAAGTATCAAACTTAAACTACTTTGGTTTTTAACATTAACATTACATTACATTATTTTGGTAGCACTTCAGTATAGGAAACACATATATAAACTATTAACTATGACTTTTCTGTCAAAAAACTCCTAATTTACTGCTTCTAAATATAGTTAATTGTTAAGTTTAGGTATTGGGTAGGATTAAGAATCTAGAATAAGGTCATGCATAATAAGGCATTAATAAATGCTTAATAATTATTAATAAATAGTCAATATTCTAGTAATATGCATGCTAATAGTAATAAGCAACTAGTTAAAAGACCCTAAAATAAAGTGTTACCATTATTTTATAACAGTGTCATTTTTTTAAGAAGTTTGAAATGGTCTATTATCTGACCTTCTGTTGGAGGAAACTTAAAAATGAAATGAAAAATATTAATGACACTATTATAAAATTATTTGTCAGAGTATTGTCACTTAATGACATTTTAATGACAAGTTCAATTTGTACCACTGTACTTGAGGTCAAGATACATATTCATGACACTATTATAAGTGTCATAAATATGTCAAAACCAACCACATGACAGTTTAATGCAATGTTAACCCATAAAGCTAAATAATGTCAAGTTGTCATGACAAAGACACTGACAGGTTATGATGTGTTGGTTTATGTCAAGTTGTCATAACTCGGACATCTCAAACAATGTCATCTTTGCATTAAAAATGACAAAATTGAGCAAAAGACACTTAATGACAGGTGTCATAAACATGCATAAAACCTCCTTCATGACACGTGTCATGTCATAATTATGAAGGTGTCATGTCAGTCTTATGCACACCCCTTCAAGTAAAGTGTTACCTTTCCTTGTATCTAATACATAAATGTTATCTACTTTTAGTTACTTTAATATAATTTTTTACTGTACACTACAGTTTAATATTTATTTTTAACATAAACATATACTGTAAGTAAAACAGCCATATACAAATTACTGCAACATGGTTAAGTATAGCATTTATAATTAATAGCAATTAATATCATTCTTATACATAGTTTTCTGTTCTACATTCCATCATTTCAATACGTTTTTTTATGCATCATCACTAACTGGGTTACATAAAGCTACAACAAAGAAAAAAAAAAAATCTTTAAACAAAATAGAGTAATTGCATATTCATCATTCATCAACATTATACACTGAGTAATATTAATTAAGCACATGTACTTAATTGGGTTAGGGTAGGATTAGGGTTTGGTTTAGGGTTAGTTTCATGTAATTATGCCTAATTTATGGTTCCCTTTCGTGGGAACTATCGACGCTGCGTGAAACGCATTGGGAACCTTCTGCGTGATATCGTCATTGAAGCACTCCTGTATCCAACCAATCGTGTAACGAGACGTCAGAGACGGGTGACGTCACGGACCAGGAAACTATAAAGCATGCCCGGCTGCAGAGAACACTAGCTTCTGCTATCTTCAGCAAGCGCTCCATGTTATCCCGTGTGTCTTATTTAGTGTTTGTCTGTCTTATTATCATCCCTGATTTCACTCTTTGTCTGAGGACAAGAGTTTCAGCAACACTTGTGTATATTGTTACCGCTGTCTGTGCGTCTTATTTAGTGTTTGTTTGTCGTCTCTTTGTCTGAGGACAAGAGTTCCACAACACTGTACATATACACACACAAAAAAAAAAAAGACACGATATATATATAAATAATGGCAGAAGGCAAACAGTTCAGGAAGTGTGCGTCTCCCTGCACTCGATTTATTCCTGACGGGGACACTCACGATATGTGTGTAGTTTGCCTGGGGGTTGAGCACGCGCAGGCAGCTCTCGAGGGAGCTGTCTGCGTGCACTGTGAGAAGCTCACCCTTAGAGTGTTGAGATCTTGCCGGGCACTCTTTGACAAGAGAGAGGGTGCCTCAGTCGGTGTTCCCCGCGGATCGGGTCCCACTGCTGCTGAGGCGGAGCGGAGACTCCATTCGTGGAGTTCACAGATGGATCTGGCAGCGGGGGTTGAGACGGGCTCCGCCCTATCTCTCCCTTTAGCTGCCAGACCCAATGTCTCTCCTGCCGTGGTGGAAGCACGCCCTGCGGTTTCTTCCCCTCGGGGAGAGACATCGGCGCTTCATCTATCTTCATCTGAGGATGTTGATGTGATGAGCGTCGACGCAGGGGAAGAGGGACCGCCATCCTCTTCCCCCGCATATGAGGAGCTCTTAGGGGTAGTGACCAGAGCTGTAGACAAATTAAATATCAGTTGGCCTGAAACAGAGCGGGGAGACTTAAAACAGAAAAGTAAGCTTGATGAACGCTTTCTCCCCGCACATTCACTACCCCAGCGTCGGTGCTTACCGTTCTTCCCGGATCTACACACTGAGGTGTCTAGGTCCTGGAATAGACCAGTACAACATCGAGTGTTCAGCCCCCAGACTTCACTCTATAGTAACATCGTGGGGCTGAAACAGCATGGTTACGCGGCGATGCCCCGGGTTGAAGAGACGCTCGCGGGCTATCTCTCGCCTGAGTCGGCATCGTCCCTGAAAGCACCGACGCTGCCCACCAAGCCCCTTAAAACTACATCCAACTTGGTGGGCAAAGCATATGCGGCGGCAGGTCAGGCAGCAGCGTGTCTCCATACTATGGCGCTGCTGCAGGCTTACCAAGCCGACCTGCTGGGGGAAATTGATACCAGCGGGGAGGCCACATTTGAGTGCATCCAGGAACTGCGTATGGCGACAGACCTGGCTCTCCGTGCCACTAAGGAGACGGCCAAAGAGGTGGGCCGTTCTATGGCAGCCCTGGTGGCCACGGAGAGGCACTTGTGGCTGAACCTCTCAGACATAAGGGACAGAGACAAAGCTGCCCTTATGGATGCGCCGCTGTCTCCTGCGGGCCTCTTCGGCGACGCAGTTACAACTGTCGTCGAGAGGTTCCAGGAGACCAAGAAACAATCTGCGGCGTTTCAGAGGTTCTTCCCCCGCCGGTCTAAAGTCCCCGCCGAGACTGTTGAACGGGAGCAGTCTCGGCCCGCAACGAGCTCCTCAGCGCACCACAGAGCGCAACAAAAAATAAGTGTGGCCGCCCGTGCTCCCCCACGTAGATTCTGGGGACAGGGGCGAGCCGCACAACAGAAGCCTTCCCACGCCAAGACGGACCTGCGGGCCGTCATTGTGGCGCGGAAGGCTTCTAAAAAGCGGTCCTGATATCTGTGGGTCAGGACCCAGGAGGGTGGCCCCCGTCTGGAGGAAGCCTGGTGTTAACACATCTGACACCCGCTTCCCTCCAGCGCCCTCCGGGGACCTCGCCATATCTATCATCCAGTGTGCGTCAGGTCCCCGCCGACCTTCCGAGGAAGGTCGGCCCTCACTTGATTCGGCTGACCTCTGCCGGCGTGCCGTTTCAGAGCGCCGAGCCAAGTGCTCAAAAAACACCAGAGACCAGTCTCGAGAGGCTGGTTCCCTTAGTAGATTTTCTAGAAGAATGGAAAACTCTACCGAATATATCAAATTGGGTGCTGCTCATGATAGAAAAGGGTTACAAAATACAGTTCGGGTCTCACCCGCCCAGATTCAACGGGGTCCTTCCCACAGTGGTGACCCCCGAGCAGTCTCTGGTTATGGAACAGGAAGTCATGACACTTTTGCAGAAAGAAGCTATAGAAAGGGTTCCTCCTCCCAGCAAGCTGTCAGGTTTTTACAGCCGTTACTTCATAGTTCCAAAGAAGGATGGAGGACTTCATCCTATCATAGATTTAAGTGTGTTAAATCGATCTGTACAAAAACTAAAATTCAAGATGCTTACACTCAAACATTCCTCAAATCAGGTCCGAGGACTGGTTTGTGACGATAGACCTGAAAGATGCATACTTTCATGTGTCCATCCATCCTTCTCACTGGAAGTTCCTCAGGTTTGCTTTCGGGGGCGAAGCTTACCAATACAAGGTTCTTCCGTTTGGCCTATCTTTATCACCCCGCACATTCACGAAGTGCGTGGATGCAGCCCTGGCTCCCTTGAGACTCCAGGGCATTCGCATACTGAATTACATCGACGATTGGTTGATTCTAGCTCACTCAGAGCAACAAGCAGTTCAACATCGAGATGCTGTTCTGGCTCACATGAAAAGGCTTGGGCTGAGGCTCAATGCCAAGAAGAGTGTACTGATACCGGCTCAGATCACCAACTATTTAGGTGTTATGTGGGACTCCACAACAATGCGGGCACGTCTGACTCCTGCTCGTGTGAGCTCTGTTCTGTCAACCGTAAAAGGGGTGAAGTTAGGCCAGTCTCTCACTGTGAAACAGTTTCAGAAACTGTTGGGTCTAATGGCAGCTGCGTCCAACATAATTCCCTTTGGCCTCCTGCACATGAGACCCCTACAGTGGTGGCTCAGGACCAGGGGGTTCTCCCCGAGGAGGAACCCTTTTCGAATGATCAAAGTCACACGGCGATGCCTTCGTGCCCTAACTATGTGGAAAGACCCCTGGTTCCTGTCCCAGGGTCCCGTGTTGGGAACCTCTGGTTGTCGTGCAATGCTTACAACAGACGCTTCCCTCACGGGCTGGGGAGCGATCATGAACGGTCGCTCAGCCCAAGGTCTTTGGGAAGACCATCATCTCTCCTGGCACATAAATCGGCTGGAGATGATGGCAGTGTTTCTAGCACTAAAACACTTCCTCCCAGACCTGAGAGACTACCATGTGCTGGTCCGCACAGACAATATGTCAGTGGTCTCTTATATAAATCATCAGGGGGGCCTATGGTCTCGCCAACTAAATTACTTGGCCCGTCGGATCCTCCTGTGGTCTCAGGGGAAGCTGCTTTCGTTGAAGGCAGCTTATATCCCCGGGAGTCAGAATGTGGGGGCAGTGTAGACCTGTTTGCTTCGGGTGAGTCAACCCAGTGTCCACTCTGGTACTCCCTCACACATCCAGCACCCCTGGGTTTGGATGCCATGGTACAGACGTGGCCGAGGCTATGTCTGTATGCTTTTCCCCCGTTCGCTCTGCTCCCATGAGTCCTGGAGAAAGTACGCCAAGAAGGGGTCAGCCTAATACTGGTGGCCCCGCACTGGCCGACCCGAATATGGTTCTCGGACTTGGTGTCCATGATAGATGGCTCTCCAATGGAGCTTCCCTTAAGGCCAGATCTCCTATCTCAGGCGGGCGGCACGATAGTACATCCCCGCCCAGAACTATGGAAACTGTGGGCCTGGCCTCTGAGGGGGCCAGGTTCATAGAGGCTGGTCTCTCAACTGAGGTTGTTGAGACCATACTTAGCTCCAGGGCTCCCTCCACGAGGAAGCTTTATTCCTATAAATGGAATCTATTCTCTACTTGGTGTAGACGACATGAAATAGACCCTTTTCATGCTCCAATAAGCTCTGTGCTATGCTTTCTCCAAGAAAAATTCTCGGAAGGCCTATCTTACTCAACCTTGAAGGTTTATGTTGCGGCTATATCAGCCTACCATGTTGGGGGGGATTCCTCGGTGGGTCGAGACCCCCTCGTGTCACGCTTCCTCCGTGGTACACTGAGGTTGAGGCCTCCAGTGCGCACAAGGACCCCGGCTTGGGACTTATCAGTGGTTTTACAAGGGTTAGCCGAGGCTCCCTTTGAACCACTGGAGGAGGTGTCTATAAAGTTTCTAACTTTAAAGACTATACTTTTGCTTGCTATTACTTCTCTGAGAAGAATTGGAGATCTTTAGGCCCTTTCAGTGGCCCCCTCGTATCTGGAGTTCGCTCCTGGAATGGTGAGAGCATTTCTTCATGCTAGACCAGGCTATGTGCCAAAGGTCCCCACCAATGTCCCGGGTCCTATTGTGCTTCAAGCTTTCCATCCTCCTCCATTTACATCCTCGGATCAGGAAAAACTGAATCTGCTCTGCCCAGTTAGGGCTTTGGATGCATACGTCCACAGAGCTGCCCTGTGGCGGAAAACAGAGCAACTGTTCGTCTGTTACGGCTCCCCTAATAAAGGGGGACCGGCGTCCAAGCAGAGAATGAGTAAGTGGGTGGTCGAGGCCATCTCACTAGCATACAAAGCCGCCGGACAGGCCTCTCCATTTAATGTCCGTGCTCATTCCACAAGGGGTATGGCGGCGTCAAGAGCTTTGATGTCGGGCGTCTCTATGAGTGACGTTTGTGACGCAGCTGGATGGTCAAGCCAGCATACGTTTATCAGATATTACAACCTTGATGTAGGCTCCACTCCGGGCTCCTCCGTACTCTCGAGCTAACATGAACAAGCACTTGAAGTACGGCACAGTTGGGATTGCGTTCCCAATGCGTTTCACGCAGCGTCGATAGTTCCCACGAAAGGGAACGTCTCGGGTTACAGATGTAACCCTGGTTCCCTGAGTAAGGGAACGAGACGCTGCGTCTCTTGCCGTACCCCTGCATGCTTGCGAGTGCTTGCTTCAGATTTACCACAGAAGCTAGTGTTCTCTGCAGCCGGGCATGCTTTATAGTTTCCTGGTCCGTGACGTCACCCGTCTCTGACGTCTCGTTACACGATTGGTTGGATACAGGAGTGCTTCAATGACGATATCACGCAGAAGGTTCCCAATGCGTTTCACGCTGCGTCTCGTTCCCTTACTCATGGAACCAGGGTTACATCTGTAACCTGAGACGTTATTACTATAGTAAATACAAGTAACATGTGTAACAAGGACACATTAAAATAAAGTGTTACCCATCATTTTTATGCATAACATAATTTGTGTACGGAATAAACATTTGAGTAAGTCAGGGTGTCTGATTCAATTGCACCAAGTTCACCAAATTGTTAAGTTGGGAACTGTCTGGAGTGTCAGCTTTCTCATTTTCAAATGTCTTTCAGCTGTCCTATACGCCGAGTTTCTTTTGGTCTGCCACGGTTTCTTTTTCCCTGTGGTGTCCAGTAGAGTGATGTCCCGACTTCTGAGCAAAGAGTTAGGCAACTTTCTGCAGACGTGACAGAACCATCTCCAGCAGCGCAGATGTATAATTTGAGTTATCATCCCTGCTCTGATCAGTAGATCTTTTTTGGTGATAGTATTGGGACAAAAAATCTAATAATCTAATCTAATTGCCCAAGGCATTTGATTTGAAAGATGTCAAGCTTACTCTGGCAGTAGTATTTTTCCAAAATTCTGAGCCACAGAAGAGTACGCTGTAGCCTGGTAATACCAGACTCTGCTACTTCACTTTGCTTCGTAGACAGAGTCTGGAATGGCATAATAGAGAAGTGTTTTCTCTCTCGCTAGGGGGCGCTTGTCTTAAGTTTAAAATCATTGTTTACCCGTAAGCCAATCAGATACGTTTAGTTATGACGTATGTTTTGTGCCTGTACAGCCGCATCGAAGCACAGACATCATGCATCGAACTCAAATCTATGATTGAACTTCCACTGTAAACCTGTTGTAAACACTTAATAAAATAAATGTTTATCAAACACTCTTCTTGTTCTGGCTTCAGTTTCAAAAAGAGTTGAATGTTCTCCATAACAGAGCGAATTGCATCCCGTGTCTTGTTTCCTTTTTGCAGCTCTCCTGGGCAGCTCTCCTTTCCTCCTTACCTAATGCAAAGAGCTTAGAACCCAAGAGGTGACACTTTGATACTTTTTTGCTAACAGCCACTAGATTGCGCTATGGTAGCGCGGCCGCAATTATGAGGTGAAAATACTAACTGGACCTAGCCTGACTTCGTCATACTCATATTCAGAATGTGAGTCTGATACTGCTCCATTGCACTTGAATTATGGGGCATGTCTTAACCGAACCAGTAAAAAAAAAAAAAAAACCTCTGCACTCAATTGGATAGACCTACAACCAATCAGAGCAACGCAGTAAGTGACGTATGTTGAACTTGTACTTAAACTTTTGGCGAATCCCGTTGGAAGGACGGCAAACACATCTTTCCCATCGACAAATGCCTTGATTGCGGTTCTTTGTTCGTCTTTTAAAATTAATGCGCTGTCGATTTCTTTTATTACAGACGTGATAGCGGAATCTAAACATCTTACTTCTCCAGCTGCAGTCATCGTTGGTGAAAACCAATTCAACCCAAGCGCTCTTTGATGACGTGGATGGTTACGTAACCGCAGATAGCCTGTCCATCATCGATTAAAGCCCGCCCTAGCAATTTGATTGGCTCGGCCTTCTAGGAGCCGAGCATATTACTCCACAATAGAGACAGAGCGCATTTATGTTAATCTGAAAGCCACGCCCACCGGGGGGAAAAACAATCCAACCGTCTCCATTGAGTTTGTATTGCGTGAGGCTGCCTCCTTGTCTTTTCTGACTTATTACAAAAAACAGAACAATGTCTAAAAGCTGCTGTGTGACAAGGTGTACAGCTTACAAACTTAAAAAACACAGAAATAAGTTTTTATAAGCTGTCGACCCCCAAAAACGAATGTTTAAGGACATAAAAGTGGATACAGGCAGTGAGACAGAGAGCAACGGGTCATATTACTATAAGAAATGCATTGGAGGGGAATGTAATCAGCGACAGGTGAAATAATTCTTTGACATGGTAAAAAATAATGAATGGCTTGTTTTTGTTGGTTTGTTTAGCATATGTTGTCGCCGATTACGACCCCCTCCAGTGTATTTCTCAAAGTAATTATGACCATTTGCGCTCTGTCTCACTGCCTTCATCCACTTTTATGTCCTTAAACATTCATTTTTTGGGATCGACAGCTTATAAAAACTTATTTCTGGGTTTTTTAGCTTGTTAGCTGTGCACTTTGTCACACAGCAGCTTTTAGACATTGTTCTGTTTTTTGTAATAAGTCAGAAAAGACAAAGAGGCAGCCTCACGCAATACAAAGTCAATGGAGACGGTTTGATTGTTTTCCCCCCCGGTGAGCGTGGTCTTCAGATTATGACGCGTGTCGCTCTGTCTCTATCGATCGAGTCCAGACCGAACTTCCCGTCCAAAAAATGTTGTAGGCGGGGTTCGGGCTGGCACCCAGGCTAAACTGGACCAGTATCCATCACATCTTACGCACCCAAAATCGATGAATTTCACTGCCAAATCAGAAGCGCAATAGAACAGCTTTTTAAATTAAGTCACCAGTAAATTGTATGGCTCCTACAGTAAATGTTGTATTGTCTTATATATGTTTTATTTTACCAGCTGTGGAATCCAACCATTCAACCATCCGAGGTAACGTAGTTAGCCTGCTTTATTGAGTATTTCCATTTTATGTAACTTTACACATTTATTAATAGTAAATTAATAATTAATAAATTTAAGATCAGCGTCGCGTCTCTGACAACTCACAGGTATCGCACACCGGCCGCGCACATTATATACGCGCGAGCTCAATTTTGACTCGACTCCTGATAGAAAAGCTGCACAATGGGAGTGTTTTACGTCAACAGGGAAACGTTACATGCCTATGCTTTAATATTTCGCACTGAGGTTAGTGTACATGGAAAAATGGCACAACAAAGCAAAAGGAAAGAAAATGCTACGTTTATTATACATTTTTAGACTTTATTCAAGCTGTTAAACTAAGAATGTGAAACTAATGTATCTTGCAGCACAGGGTGAAGTCAGTATGTACATTAACGACGATTTGAGAGAAATATAATATACATTTAATGTAAAACAATGTACATGGCACTCTGTGGCGCTGCAGGATTTTAAACAACTTCCTGAGTCGTTGCTGGGCGCCGCGGACAGGCGCCGAATGTCGCCACCGGTGTGCGTACTCTCATAGAAAACAATGCGTTCGAATTTTAAAGACGAGCTACGCGTCCGGTGTGCGACCCCCTTAAGGCACAAGTAAGAAGTAACAGGTTCACACAGTCACAGAGTAGGATTCAGTCAACAAATTACAACAAAATATAAATTACCAAAGAAAGGAACACACACACTGCATGACTCTCAATGAACTACACCAGATAGCTTTTAAACAGGCAGTGTGGCAGTGATTGGATGAGGCCACATCTCCTTGATGATGATTGGGAGGTGACAGTGGCCCTCCAGGACCGAGTTTGCCCATCCCTGGTCTATAGTGATGTGGTTTCTCCACTGCATGGATCTTCATGTGTATCTTCAGGCGGTTTTTAAAAGAGAAACTCTTTCCACACTGATCACACGTGTGCCGCTTCTCTGTTGTGGATCTTCTCATGTGTTTTCAGAGATGATGACTGACTGAATCTCTTATTACACTGTGAACACTTGTAAGGTTTTTCTCCACTGTGGATCCGCTCGTGTGGTTTCAGATGTGATGAATCACTGAATCTTTTGTCACAGTGTGAACACTTGTAAGGTTTTTCTCCAGTGTGGATCCTCTCATGTTTTTTCAGATGTTCTGACTGACTGAATCTCTTGTCACAGTGTGAACACTTGTGAGGTTTTTCTCCAGTGTGAATTCTCTGGTGTACTTTTAATTGGTTTGCTGTAGTAAAAGTCTTCTCACACTCACAGCACACATACTCTCTCACACCAGTGTGTATTTTCTCGTGTTGATATAAATATGGCAGCTGAGAAAAACTTTTTCCACACATAGAACATGAATATGGCTTCTCTTTTGTATGAATTTTCAGATGTGTCTTCAGGTTTGATGCCCAGCGAAACGTTTTGCCGCATTCATTACATTTGAACAGCTTCTCTCCGGTATGAACTGCACTATGAATCTCAAGACTTTGTTTTGATGTAAAACTCTTCCCACATTGATCACATGTGAACGGCTTCTCTCCTGTATGAACTCTCATGTGAATCTCAAGATATTGTTTGGTTGAGAAACTCTTTCCACACTGA